>NW_024582867.1:218390-364149 GCF_018398535.1 Haplochromis burtoni | reverse complement strand
TTAAATGAATTTGTTCAAATCTAAACTACCATTTGCTTTAATTTTCCGCCAAAATCTCCGGCGTCTGACGTCAGTTACAACATGAGTCGCTTACCTTGTCCGTCACTTCCGTCACTTACTCACCTGCTCCGTCACTCTGCTCCGTCAAAATCTGCTTTGATTTTTCTTTTGTAAAAGCAGAAGTTTTGACCTGGAAGAGGAATTATAAAAAAAAAAAATATGAAAGGTCGTCATATACCATAAATTCATATATACAATAGTATATGAAAAATGTATGCTACAAAGGAGCTCCTTTGGGAATCATGAATATTTATGCCATATTCAGTGAAAACAAAAATATCTCTCTATGGGGCAGACAGGGAAATCTGATTAGCATTTTCTTTTTTCTTTTTTTTACAAGAAACTAAATCAACTATCAACTATCAAAAAGAAAATCAAAGTCAAAAGATTACATTTTTACACCAAAAATATACTGAAATGCATGGTTTGACAAGAGAATCTCACGCAGCTCTGAAACGTAAGAAGACACTTTTTATTTCACTGGCAAATACCTGTCAAACTGCAAGACTGGCACAACATCCCTTTAAAGATGATCCCTTTTCACAACAAATTACACAGCTGAAAGCTGAGTGACAGCAAACAGTATACTTGAACACGAATCAAAATCACTCAAAACAAGTGCATGCATGGGTGTCTTTTTGTGTGTTCCTTTCAATAATTCAGTCCTTCCAGCTTGAACAATAGGCTCAACAGCCCTGCTATATCTGCTGCTTGTGCACTGATTTGCTGTATTGATTGTTAGTCATGTCATGCAGTGCAGTTAGTTATTTGCCTATTTAGAACTTGTACACATACTGATCATGTTTAATTTTGAAGATCCGGGAGGAAAAAAAGAGAAAAGACAGAATAAAACAAAAGAAATAAAAGAACTTCTATATTCTCAAAATGTCCATTGCAGTTTGCCATGCATAATCTTTTTGTGGGTTTCCGTGTCTCAGACTCTGTCAACTTTTCCCTGGTTCCCAAATCCTTCTTTTAAGTGTGGACTGATTTATCTCACTTGCTCTTGCCTCTATTGGAAGCACAAGCCAAATAATTACTTAAGGTTAAATGGGCACTTGATAAAGCTATGGTGTATGTCTCACATCACTCAATAGTCTATTTGTATTATTCTTTTGTTAACTTTTGTCCTCTGCCAGAGATTTGCTGGGCTGGCAGGAGAGATCAGACAGCTTCAAGCTCCGAAGATAAAAGTCGATGATAGATGATGTATTGACTGCAAGTCCAATGCTCCCTGCTATGAGGACACATTGAGACGTGATTTGAAATATACAAGATGTTAGATCCAGTGGCTGATGAGGCTTGGGAGGAAATGGTGCAGTTATTATTTATTGAAAAGAGTTGTTTACACTTTTTTATTTGGCAGTTTCCATGGCCATACAAACTCTTTAGTGAACTAGAGTGACGGTTTCCTCATCCCAACAAAATCAAAAACATAAACAAATATAAATGAATATAAACATTAACAGCCTTATGTCTGATAACCCATTTCTCATACCTAAGAGGGTTGAGTTTTTACAGAGGCACACTTGATAAATTTACAGGGGCATAATTTCCAGGGGGGTTACGGGGGGTTATGACCCCCCCAATAATCAGACCCAACCAATGTAATCCCCCCATTAAAATTATGAATTATCTTGCATAAATAGGTTGTTGATTTTTTTTTACTCATTTCAGTTATTACCAGCAAAATAGTTGCATGTTTAATCATCTGGGAATATACCCAGATGTATTTATTTATTTAGACAGAGATCTTGATCCCCCCAATGTTCAGCACAAAGTTACGCCAGTGTTAAATTGTGAACCATAGGCCATTTAGCCTTAGTGTCCCCCTGTGAGCAGATTAAAGTGAGTCCTGTACAGAATGTTTTCACCATTATGAGAAATTATCTGCTTTATTATTATTAAGAGACAGTGATGTAATGAAGATTAATTAAGGATAGTAAGGGCGTGGAAGTGCACTGCCTGGTAAACCCCGTGGAGTCAACGAACATGCCGGTGCATCTGAATCACATGACTGGTTTAAGATGACCTAGCAGCTAGACGCAAACTCGCTGAGTCTCCATTTCAACTTAAAAATATGGACCCGTTTCTCATCCTAACAGCGCAGTTATGTCAATTTTATTGATAGTGTGATCCATATCATGTCAGTCTGCCCCAGGGCAGCTGTGGCTACAACTGTAGCTTGTGTGTGAATGTGAGAGTGAATGAATAGTGGAATGGTAAAGCGCTTTGAGGGCCTTGAAAAGCGCTATATAAATGCAATCCATTATTATTATTATAATATAAATCCTACCCCACCAAAATAGATTAAAGCCAACAAAATAACCATGCCTGTGTTCTCAACATTGATAACACATTTTTTATATATATATATTTTATGATGTGACAATGATACTGTTAAACTAAATAACACATTTAAAAAAATGCATTATTCATATTTAGTTTTATAATTTAGATAATCTCGATAGATATTTAGGATTGAGGTATTTGTTGCAGTTTGATATTGCAAAGCAGTGTGTCTGTTCGCAGTCATCCAGGTCATCGTAGTCTAAGGAGCTTGGAAAGAAACGCGTCTGGACTTCTTTACATTTCTGGAAGATGTTTCACCTCTCATCCAAGAAGCTTCTTCATCTCTAAGAGGAATTGGTGGAGATTTCAAGTTTTTAAGCCCTATGGGAGTGTCCCCTGGAGGGTTAAGGACCCCCTACTGCTCCTCTACCTAAGCACACAAGCTAAGATCCACTTTTGAGATCCCTTCCTAGATGCCTTAACACCCACTCACATCCTGGTTTCACAATGGGTTCAACCAAATCCTTGGCTGATTGTGACCCACACACGTTTTCATACCTTGGCTTGTGTGATTAGGAGAGGATCAATAGGGGGCTCCACCAATCACTGTTAGAACCGAAAAAAGCTTCTCGGATGAGAGGTGAAATGTCTTCAAGAAACCTAAAGAAGTCCAGATGCTTTTCTTTCCAAGCTCCTTAGATTGCAAAACACTTTTTGCTAACAATGGTTGGTGTTGCTCTCCCAAATTGTGAGATACGGTTAGGGTTAGCACAAAAGATGACTTAGACTTCGGAGGATTAAGGAATTCACACAACAATTATTTTTGCCCTTTGAATTCTATTTTTCTTTTTTAGTTGCATGATAAATAACAAAGGTCTTGCAACTCTCTGAGACTGCAGCCACCTGTCACCAGGGTCAGTGAATACTGTAATTAGATCCAGGCTCTAAGCTCTAAAGGCTAAAATGTCTCAGACTACGAAGAGGATTAGGGCAGTAGGTCCAAGAACTGCTCCCCGCAGAGCAGACAAGAAGCTTCTCTAAAGGGAAAGAAATCAGGTAAGGATGGATGGAGGAGAAGTCGATAGAAAATCAAAGGACATAGAGGATGCAGAGAGGATAACTGTATTGCAGTCGAGAAGGAGAAAGGGGATGGGCGCTTTGATGATGTCTTCAGCTGAATAGAGGTTGCTGATTTTTCAGACTACAAACAAAGCGTCCTGAAAAAAAAATCCACTCCTACTGTTGACTAAGGTGGAACTTTCCTTCACTTTTTATTTGCTATTTTTAACGTGAGTTACTATATAATGACAGGTTGCCAATACTGTATATCAATTTTATGTTGGCCAGAACAGAAACGTTAGAAACAAATTAAGGTACAACATGACCTGGCTTCTTCTAGACAAGTACCTAATCTAGGAGAGAGCTTAAAGGTTTGTTTTTGACCTTGGAAAGAACAGCTTCGCCAATAAGAGGTCTCCGCAGAAGTCTAACTTCATCAACCTCATCTCATATTCTTTCTCAGGGGGTGCTCTGCACTGTTGTCAAAGAGTTGTTCAGTTCATAATGTCAGTCAGGTACAAATATAAACAACCCCTTGTCACATCCAAGTTCCCTACTTAGACTGCATGATAATGACTAAGCCTTGTCCACTCGATGAGGAATGTCACATGCTGTTGCTAAAAGCTTGAATTATCTGAACAGCACTCATCTCTTTTTTTTATCAGCTTTGATGCAATTCTGGAGACCTCAAACTGTCACTGGGGCACAACAAAGACACATGTCAGAGGGTAAGAGCACATTCCCAAAGCTAGCTGTGAAAGCACCAAAGGCTGACCTTCCCATTTTGTTATTTATTTCAATTGTAGTTTAAATTTTAATTTTAGATTAAAAGATGGGAAAAAATTGTGTTTAAGATCTTAGATTGGCACACTGAGCAATCAGAGTGCAATCAAAGATGCATTACCAGCAGGTGCAGAGAGGTGTGTACTATGAAGCAAGATGAATTAGTTAGCAAGCTATGTTGAGATTACGGTTATAGTTTTCAGTGGCTCTCTTCTAACCTGACTAAATCACCATTGTAACTTTTTAAAATCAGCCTGAAGCACCACATTTTCAATAATTCCTTTACTTATGATATACTTTAAATGAGATATAGATTCTCTGCTGGTAAGCCATAGCATCATTAGCAAAGTGTGGCTAATAAATTACATCTATTCAGTTGGTCACACAGAAAATGTATAAAAGTTTTTCTCTCTGTTACACTGATGGAATTGCAGTAACTAGAACACAGATTAGAAAACTGTTCAGTTACATTCTTAGGCTATTCATCACCAAAAATATCTTTTCAATCAATAAAATTTATTTACTTTTATTGAGTTACAAACTAAAGTTGTTCCTGTGTCTCCTTTGTTAGGCTACAGGAATTCAGCTAACATCAATCCATTTATCAATTTTCTTCTAATTATTCATTGATGGAGGCTGGAGTCAATCCCAGAGGGGGAAAGGTGTGGCACACCAGATGGGCTGCCCTTGTATTGCAGGCACTGAGTAACATGTAATGTTTCTGCATATAGAAAACGTTTGAGCTTGAATGTGGGGTCGTCATGTTACAAACAAATAGCAGCACCAAGAGCACACTGAATTTATACTGATCAGGCACATTATGACCACCTGCCTAAGATTGTGTTGGTCCCCCTTTGCTGCCAAAACAGCCCTGACCCATCAAGGCATGGACTCCACTGGACCCCCGAAGGTGAGCTTTAGCATCTGGCACCATGATGTTAGTAACAAATGCTTTAAATGGCGTAATTTGCAAGGTGGGGCCTCTGTGGATTAGACTTGTTTGGTAAGCACATCTCAAAGATCTTCGGTTGGATTGAGATCTGGAGAATTTGGAGGCTAATTGATACCTCAAAGTCGATGTGCTCATCAAAGTATTCATGAACCACTTTTGTTTTGTGGCAGGGTGAATTTTCCTGCTGAAAGAAGCTCGTTCTGATGCTCATGTGCACGTTGTTGGTGCTTCGGTGGTGGACAGGGGTCAGGAGGGGTAAACCAAACTGATTTACAGCTATGTAGTCCCATACACAAAAAACTGCAATGCATTCTGTATTTCTAAAACATTAATTTTGAGGACAAAAACGTTAACTTGCTCCCTAACAGGTGCCATGATAAAGAGATAGATATTCAGTGTTATTCATTTCATCAGCCATTGGTCGTAATGTTATGCCTGATTGGTTTAACTTGTAATAATATTCTCTGCTGAAATTATGTGTCAGATGTCCCCATCATACGAGCACCACAGAGCCTGAAGCAGAAAGATTTGGTAAACAAAGAAAAGTGATAACCACAGTCTTGATACCTGTTATCTGTAATGGGCTTTTTAAGCTGTGCCAAGCCAGCCAACACAAAGAAAGCCTGGTTTATACTATACCCCTCGTGTTTTTTGTGTGTGACCGGCTACACGATACCATTTTGGTAAAAGTAAGCAACATTCATTTTATGATTACTGTGTGTGTCTGAAATTTTCAGAAACTGGCAGTGTGTTTGAAATAAAACTGTGTGAAACAGTTTGGCAATGATGAACACTTGGCTATTTCTTTCACACAAGGCTTAGTCTGAGAGTGAGAATGCCCAGAGATAAGGATGAAAATAGTCAAAACAAATAGGACAAAGATAGATTAATTAGCTATGTTTGGGGTTTTCTAAGATTTTAAAGAATTTAAATCCACTCTGCCTGGATGTATTTGGATGTGCTTTTCAATAGAGTTGTTGTCCATTCTGGATCACAGCTGCTTGATTTACATATAATTTATATTTGATCTTCAGTAACAGTGATAACTACAGCTGGGCCAGTTTGCCTCTTATCTAGCGGCTAATTCTTGCTGACAGACATTGTATATCTAAAGATGATCAGAGAGTTTCTAACTTGTCTAACCTGGTCATATCATCCTCATTCTCAAGAAAAGGTGTCAACCAGTCATCACCAGCTTCTGCAGACTGAGCTGGGGATAATGTTTGCTGTTCACCCTGCAGCTCTTTCACATCCCTCTCAGCGTCTCTTCCAAGTGCAAGTCTTTGTTCAAGACTGTCAGAGTGCCATGACCTGTGGTAGTCCTGTGACACACGGGAGGGATGGATATTATCAGTTGTTCTTTATGCATGTTGGGCTACAAATACTGCCAATGGGTTTTTTTTTTTTTGGAACATGTATGTTATTTCATTATTTTGATTTTATTTTTTGTCACTCCCTAAATCCACAACTATGTGTCAGTGTTCAAGCAAACTGTTTAAGGGCTGCAGTACTTAAATGTATTAGCCCACCACCCAATGTAGGGTTTATGCCACAGCTGCCCTAAATTAACAGCACTGGTAATTACCAAAACCATTTTTTTATGTTTCTGCTAAATATTAGACCTCCATTATGACCAAGCTCTTCAATAAAAATGATATTTTAATGTTCAAATAGAATTATTATTATCCATAAATGTTTTAAGTTTCTGTTTTAAGAAACGTTACAAATCAGTAGAGCACATTATTATTTTATGATTGAGAAATTTAAAATTACAGTTATTTACTTTAATTCCTGAGCAGAAAAAAAAGTAGGGTTTAGTGGATGAATGTTAATGCTTGATTATTTTGTGACTTCTCAGTGAAGTCCAGTGTGCTGGCCCAAGATTTTTGCAGAAAACCACAAGTAATGTTTAGTTTAACACATTTTTTTCCACAGATTCCTAAAATGTTTGTGATTTTTTTTGTGACAAGTCACATAATAAATGTGTCTTTGTATCTGACCATGGACATTGTAATTGCAATGAAATGTCATAAAATAATATTAGTGAAATACAAATTCCTAATTTTTTCTTGTTTTGCAGATAGTATTTGTCCTTTTCTGTTAACATGGCCAGCTAGCACCAGATTAAGTAACTGCACAGTTGCTATATTAGCA
The DNA here is from genome assembly GCF_018398535.1 of Haplochromis burtoni. Classification (NCBI taxonomy): domain Eukaryota; kingdom Metazoa; phylum Chordata; class Actinopteri; order Cichliformes; family Cichlidae; genus Haplochromis; species Haplochromis burtoni. Next base: position 356,849 of record NW_024582867.1, on the reverse strand, counting down.
AGCGTGTTGTGCTGTCAAGTACATGAAATACTATTTTACAGATTAAGGGATTATCCAATAAATTTAACACCATCAAGTCAGTTGTGCATGCCAGCCATGTAGAATTTTCATACTAAGCATACCCAGGTAGGTGTATCTAATGTTCACAAAAGATAGTCAGAAATAATCAAGGATAGCTACCAGCAATTTAGACCATTGCAAAACATATAAACAAAGATTTCTGACCTTTAATCTTTAAGATGTGATTTTGGGGTTACCTTGCATTTTAACCAAAGAAATAGGAAATTAAACAATTACAGTAGATTAAACAACATCATCATTACTATGATCTTGGGACTCAACCAGTTCTTTTAATATCCTACACCCATACATACTCCCAGCTTCGGTCTAACCGTGACCTAAATAATGTGAGCTGGGAAGCCTGTAAGCCTCTATTTGTTTAGTAATTTCATGAATGGCTAACTTCTTTCTCTGGGGCATGTCTCTGACTCAGAGTCCTCTTTATGTGTGTATATGTGTGCATTTGTGCACATCGAATAATAATAATATACATCACCAGTATACATATACTGAAGTGATAGTTTTTATATATAAGTTTTACACGTTTTCCTTTCTCTTCAGCCGAGGTAAGTACAACAAATCTAGCGTATCCAACATCCACAGAGTCGAAACAATTTTTGTCTATTGTGAGTCTCTAGTGTGTGCAAGCCGTCAGTATTTTTCAGTAAAATTAAAGCCAATTTAAATCCATTCATACTGACAAGCAAATGGGCATTTATCTGCACAAATAAACAAATGACTTACCTGCTTCATATTTGTGAAAAACACCAAACAGTAGAAAACATGAAATGAGCTTGTCACAGCAGAGTGAGCAGTGGCAATGCTTCTAGGGGAAATTAAGTAAGTTCTTTCCAGCTGGCAGGTTATTGCATTCTTAAACTGTGTCATGAAGCCCCATATCAAGCTTATTTGAATTTCTATTGCATCTTCTGGTATCTGGTATTATGGTATTGTCAGAGTAGTTCCCAGGTAACAAAGGTCTGTTGCTGTGTTCTGCTCTTGTATCTTCTGCAATTGCTTTACAGCTACAAGCTTTAAACTTAGTGTCTAGAGACAAACTGCTTACAAAAACTGATACACATTGTATCCAAGTTTATATTGTTTTATATATATTTCACTATGAATAAGAAGAAGAAATAGAACTTTATTGATACCAGAGGGAAATTCATTTGAATATTTTAATCGAAATGGTTTCAAATAAGCCAACTAATGAAAATAAAAGAAACAGGTTTCACCAGCCAGAGTGCACTAGGGAAAATCAGACAGATACACTGTGATTTTATTCATCATGTGCATCTCATTACATTGGTTTGTTTCACTTCCATGATGATCACGGATTTAGGGCTTTTGGTACTCTAACGGAATTCTGAGGTTTTAGTTTTGATGATGATCTTTTTTTTTTCAGTGGAAACAGAAAGATTTGAAAATGCAGAAAAGAGAGACAGCTCGTTTTGCTTTCATATCACTGTTCCAATCTTATGTACTAATTTAGCAATCATTTTATATATCTAAGCATACTATACTGTTTGGCTACCGACTGAAGAATGCAAGCTTCAGTGTTTCTAAGTGTGCCCATGTACCTTCAGCTCTGTTGGCTATTGCTTATGACATTAAAAGTTGTGTTTAAGGTAGGAAGGGTGGGGAGGGGGAGAAAAGGGACTTGTAGGGTTTGGGGTAATGTTCTCGGGAAAACCAATATATTGTACTTTTGTGGTGTGTTGTATAAGAAAGTTTCCCTTTGTTCTAAAAGAAAATAAATGTTGCATTATAAAAAAAAAAGTTGTGTTTAGGCTACCATTTTAAGCTAAGGAGAGTGGGGGGGGTGTCATATACAGGCTATACTTCATTTTGTGTTTTCTTTGACATAAACAGAAAAAAGAACAACCTAACATGATGCAGAAAAGGTGTAAAATTTCAGATATTCAGATTCAGATTATCAATACCAGTGTTAGTACTGGAGTGATACTAGCATGAAAGGATTCATATGTTAGCTTCAGTTTTTCACCTCTGTGTTCAGTACATTGCTCTCGTTCATCAAAAACTTGACATGTCTGTGTAAACAGAGAGGAGCTCTCATCCCTGCACACTTTGTTCCTTCTCTGCTCTGCTGTGCTTTGTTGTCGTGCGTCACTTGACTCGGCATGCACGCAGCGAGCAGACGCATGTAGGCTACGGTGAGCGAGAAAGAGGTGCATCCTGCGGAGATGTTTTACAGCTGTAAATGAGAACACTGCAAACAGTGGTGTGTGTAGGAGGGAAAATCTCTACTGTGGCAACACCACCATTTTATACAAACTCACAAAGAAATGGGGAAAAGTTCTCTTTTCTTCCAGAGCGTCCAGCAAAAGAACCGAAGCGAGGAGGAGGGAAATCCCTCAGACAGGCCCAATTCCAAAATGTGAAAACCTGTGTTTTGCTGTCTTGACTAATTACAGTAGAAAGCAAGAATGATTTCATTTTGTTTTCTAATTGTTTTCAGACTGCTCTCCCCTACATAAGCTGCCTTCAAAAGTTAAAAGTACCAGTATCAGTACTTGGTATCAGTGATACTGGCTATATATTTACTTGGTTTTTGGATTGACACCAACTTTAGCAGTATCGCAGACCCCTTCCCCTAAGATTCCTGAAATCTGCAGTGTGTAGTGTTTCATAAATCTTGCTGAAAGACAAATAAACAGACTAATGACCCTAAAAATATACCTCCACCTCATCTCTCGCCTTTGAAGAGAAAAAGAAAATTATTCAGCCTTCTCCCCTTTTGACCTCTTCTCTTCAAATCTGTCTCTGGGTGACAGTAATACTCTCTGGCTGCAATGGCTGGTGGCCCAATGAATTGTCCTTTCCAGTGGGGTTCCTTCCCCAGGGGAGGCGCAGATTTTTTATTTATTTTTTTTTAGATCTATGTGTTAGGTATTGATGCATGAGGATATAGATAGGGAGAGAGTTATTCCTCTGTTGGTTCATGTTACTTTACTGACAGGTGTTAGCAACAGCATCTCGGTTTCACTCTACAGCGTTCAACAAATTCGCCAAATGACTTCGCACCGTCCTTCACTCTCTCCCCTCGCTTACTCCTTCCAGCACATAAACACTGACATGCACATTTTCAGACGTACATGCACGCCTGAGCACCTGCCTCCCTCTCATCGGTATTAAACCTTGGCTTGCTTTCAGTCGTTGTTTATATGAGTGGCAGAATTTTTTTTCTTCTATTTTGCAGTACGAAACAATGACATATGAGTCACTCATCTACCCCCCCAAGACAAACACGAGCTTTTGTCTCTCACTTCACATCAATTCAAGGCCTGCAGTCTTCACCAAATGTCTTTTTAATGAAAACTGCTTCGTCTCATCACTCAGTGAGTGTCTAATGGCTCCTGTATTGCTGCAGGTACCATGGAGAGGTAGGTATGTCTGGCACAAGAAAGTAGAACCTAGAACCAAGACAAATAACACACACAGGCTTGGCTGTATACTCCTGCAAAATGCTTTACAATCCAGCCTCGCTAGATATCCAGCACATCCAGAAGTGCATGCAATTAGTTTGGCTTCTTTTGCTCCCTTGACGAACAGGAACAGCACAGGTTGTTAGAGCAAGATATTTCTGAGTTCATTTAATCATCAGAGACTGTGAGGTGTGAAAAAAAACAGGGATAGGAACAAAGCAGTCTTCAGTAAAATGAAGTGGGTAATGAGGACTAAAAATCAGATACATGAAAGAGAGTATAATGATATATATGACCACAATCATGAATGGCAAGTGAAATCTGCATCAATGACTGATGCAGATTTCACTGACTGATTGCATTGTATATGCCAAATCAAGGCACAAAAGGTAAAATTACCGCCCTACCTCCCATTCCCTTTCCCACCCACTTCTTCTTATTTCGTTCCCTTAGCATCTCTCTTTTTTTTAATTCTTCCTCCATCTCCTTTTCTCCCTCGTGTCCTCTCCATTCATTGTCTTTCCATGACTCACCTTCCCTGCCTTCCCCTTACTCGACTCTCCTCTGCGAGTGGAGGATTTGCTTGCTGATCCTGATCCTGCACACAAAAGGAGGGTGGATAATCAGCTTCCTCTCTCAGCCGGCCTGAATCGGCCCTCTTCAGAATTCCCACGCGACAGCTGCCTTCTGAAACCGGACTGTTATCCATTATCCCTCATCTACTCAGCCACTCATTCCTAATCTTTGGCTCTCTTATCACCACTCCTTTTGAATTCATGACTTTCGTACCAGCAGTCAGAAGTTGTTTCCAAAGACCTGCCAATAGACACTAATTTCCCACAAAAAGGTTCGAGGTGTTAAGAGAAGCAAGACGGGTTTATTATTCTGCTCTATTATTGTATTTACACTTTATTTTCACTTTAGTGTGAAACATTAAAAGCATGACTAAAATAAGAAAACTCACAGTAGTTCCAGTACAATTGCACAGGAGCTCCTGAAGCAGATAATCTTTATTTCGTGAAACAAGCAATTTCCTATATTTTAATATTGCTAGAAAAAAAATATAGTGACAATTTGCACACTACATTTTCAAAAGTATCTGCTTGTCTGCCTTCACACACATATGAATGTGGGTGACATCCCAAAGGGTTTAATATGATGGCAGCCCACCATTTGTAGCTAAAAACAGTTACAGTTTCAACTGTTCTGGGAAGGCCTTCCACAAGGTTTTGCAGTTAAGTGAATTTTTGACTATTCTTCAAGGGCGCAGTCATGTTGGAACAGGAAGGGGCCATTCCCAAACTGTTCCCATAATGTTGGGAGCATGAAATTGTCCAAAGTCTAAGGAGCTTGGATAGAAAAGTGTCTGAACTTCTTTACATTTCTTGAAGACGTTTCATCTCTCATCCAAGAAGCTTCTTCTGTTCTAAGAGTAAATGGTGGAGAGTCCCAGATTTTAAGCCCTATGGGAGTGTCCCCAAGAGGGTCCTGGACCCTCTATTCATCCTCTACCAAAAACACACTAGCCAGGGTGTGAAAACAGGTGTGGGTCACAATCAACCAGAGAAATTTTCCAAAATGCTGAATCATTAAGAGTCCCTTTCCCTGGAGCTAATGGGCCACACACAACTCCTGAAAAAAATTAAACAAAAACAAAACACACACACACATCATAATCCCCCTCCACCTTCACACTCAAGACAAGTACCCTTCTCCTGGCAACCACCAAACCCAGACTGGGCCATCAGATTGCCAAAAGGAGAAGCATAATTTGTCACTAGAGTCCTGTGGCAGCGCACTTTACAGCACTGCATCCAACACTGCATCCGACACTTTCCATTGTGCTTAGTGATGTAAGGCTTGGAAGCAGCTGCTCAGCCATGAAAATCCATTTTATGAAGTTCTCTGTGCACTGCTCTTGAGCTAATCTGAAGGCCACGTGAAGTTTGGAGGTCTTTAGTGATTGACTCTGTGACCTCTGCTCACTCAGCATCTGCTGACCCTGCTCTGAAATTTTACGTGACCTACCACTTTCTGCCTGAGTTGCTGGCATTCACAATCATTTCCAATTTGTCATAATATGACTAACAGTTGACTGTGGAATATTTAGTAATGAGGACATTTCACAACTGGACTTGCTGGACAGGTGGCATCCTATCACAGTACCACACTGGAATTCACATGAAAGTGACCCACTCTTTCACCAATGTTTGTAGTAGCAATCTGCATGCTTAAATGTATACACCTGAGGCCTGTGGAAGTGATTTGAAGCCTGAATTCAGTGATTTGGATGGGTGACTGAATACTTTTGGCAATATACTGTATGCAATCCATCAAATCATTCAGTTGGGACTTGAAACAGAGGGCCAACAGAAATTGCCTTTTGAAAGCCCTGCTGCTAGCCTGGCTAAAACACTTCAACATCATCTTCAACACACAATCACTTCAGCTGTAAAGCATCTTGTTTATTTCGTTATACACTTATTGAAATTACTCCAAGGTTTCTTTGTGCGAGCTGAAGAAGGGATGAATTCTCCCGTTTTTCTTCCACTGCAAAAGCACAGTATGTTTTTAGGGGTTTGGTGACTACATAAATCCCCTTCGAGTTATGCTTCAGTGATGACAAATGTTGCATCGTTACAGGAAACAAAATGATGATGGAAGATCAAAGTTGGAGCTCATGCAGGAAACGACAGATCCTTCTGCCATTTAGCTTCACGACAAAACATGAACTATGGCCATTAAATTAAAACAAATGTTCTCTTTGTGAATGAGAAAGAAAGTACCGCGTGTGAGTATTGAACAAGGTTGTAATTAATTTATTCCTTAGAGTCATGGCGCGTCTGTGCAAACTGCTTTTGAAGCACAGAATTCCTGTGTATACTTCCTGCGTAGGCAACCAGCTCCCAGGAGCACTGCCTTGTGTTCTTTCTTTAAATGAGCTGTCTCGCCGACTTTTAAGCGAAACCTCCGACCTCCTGCAAGTCTCCCACTAAAGTTCCTCCCATTGTCTTCGTCCCCATCTTCATTTTCCTCCTATTTCCGCATCCAAAAAGGGAACTTTTTATTGATTACGCTTCCTCTTCACATCTCTTTTTATTCTTTTGTGTCATGCTTTTCATAAACTGCCTGCTTTTTATGGTTTTATCACTCTTTTTACTTTATCCCACACAGACACAAAGAGAGAGGAGTATATACATTGTTTTACAGCTTTACACACTGTGTGGACTAAACAAATGAGGCAAACTCTTCTGTTGCGCTTTTGAAGATACTGAGAACAAAGCAATCAAGGACAGCCAGGTCTTGATGTTTTAAATCACTGACAGCAGGATATTTCTTCTCAAAAACATTGCATTAAAACACAGCATCATGCTGGATTTGAAGGAGATAGAATGAAGTATAAAAAGCAAAATGAGAGAGAATGATGTAGTAGCAAGAAGAGTGCATGGTGTGTGTGTGTGAGTGAATGCGTGCGAGTGAAGCATTACTGATTCATACAGGCCTCTGATCCTTGGCTGTGTGAGAGTCCCGCTCTCTCCTCTCAAACTTCATATTTCAGTATTCATTGCTGAGCTCTTGGTATTCTCCAAACCAAGCTCCAAGAGGAATCATCCATCCCATTCCCCCATCAATGATTCACTGTCATACCCGCGGCTGGAATTTAACAACCAACAGCAACAGAAAGCTTGGGTGTGTGTTTGTGCTGTTGTGCTGGGAAGTGGAACACCGAGCACTTGAAACTAGCCAATTCAAGGGGTGACCAAGCCGTGAAAACATGCTCCTGAAAGGATCATTTGGAAACTAATCTTGCATGCAGTCTTCTGTTTTTGCACATTTAAAGTAGAAGAAATGAATCTAATTGTATCCCGATTAATGCGAAAGAATAAAGGCAACTAGTTTGAAGCCTTTTAAATAATTAAGAGGAATAGTTTGATATTGCTGCCAGACAGCAGGTAGATTTGATGTACGGCCAGCTCTTGCATAGACATCCCAGAAATCAAAGCACACTTTGACATGCCTAACCATGACAGAAGTCCTTGATGGGTTCATAAGAGATGGCTTACGCCCCTACTGATTTGTGATTCATTCACCAGGGACAAGATGAAATGTTTTTATTGCATCATTCTTTTTTTTTTTGGCCTGTTGTCCATATTCCCAGTGAAGTAATAACAAGAAAGGGTTGTACAGGTTGCACAGGGTCTCATAGCTAAAAATTACCTCAAGCAACCTCAAGAGAGAGCTTCAGTAGCTCATTAGCTTGAAACAAGCAGAACTCGTGAAAATGAGTACTTTTTGGCAATGGGTTCTGCACTGAGTGTGCCATAAATAAGTCATTCAAGGGCATGTAACACTGTCTTCAGTGAAGCAGCAGTTAGCATGACATCAAACCTGCCACTCTGGCGCACTCCCTGCTTGTCTTGATCTAAGGTGTATATGTCAGCTCTGTTGGTGAGACGAGATCAGACAAGTCGATATCTCCCCTCCTGACACTTCATACTGAAATCTGCAGGAAAATCAATCATTTATTTCTATTCTCTAATCTTACTTCTTTCCTCGTTTTTCTTCCGTCTTTCTTTTCTTCTTTCTTTTGTAATTATAAAGGGCTACTTGACTTAAAAGGGCCACTGCTCTGCAATCATGTATCTGTTGCACAAATCTGTAGAGAAAAAAAGTTGTTTGCTCAGTTTGAAACATCTAATATATCCATCTATGTATGCTCGCAATTATCAACATTTTGATAATTGTTGCCATCCCTCTCTTTTAATGGCTGTTGTACAATTTCATCAGTTTTGTAAAAATATCAATCCAGGCACATATACGCTGTGTAAACAACAACCTTGATGGCAGAGGAGACACAGGGACCTGACCAACAAGTTATGGATTGTCCTTCAAAAAGCAATGTTTTTGTCAAAAATGCTCAAAAACAATGTCAAATTCCTGTTCAATAATAAATATTCAAAATCATCCAAATAAACCTGTCAGCTCACAGTCAGAGCTTTCATACAGGGCAGTGCCATGACCAGGTTGTGCAGATCATTCTTTCTGATTGATTGGCAATCGTCTGTCCATTATGTTTTTGAGTATAGCGCCAATCAACCAGGAACGTGTTGGCTGTTCAGCTGAGTTTATGTTCTTTTCTTATTCATCACATTTGTTGTCAGTGTTTTTGATTGTCAAAATGACTGAAAAGTGGAAGGAGGACTGGCAGTTTATCAAGCACAGTTGGGTTCACTCATTGGTTACTTTGTTAGATACACCTGTTGAACTGATTGATAATGTAAACATTGAATCAAGCCATCAGATACAATGCACGCACTGCATTATATGATAAAGACACTGCTGACGTTCTCTTGTTCGTGCCAGAGGTGTTGATATGAGTATTTCAGAAACTGATGCTCTACTGCGATTTTAAGGGTTTACAAACAAAGGTCCCAGTGAGTGGCACTTCTCTGGTTGAAAATGCCTTGATGATGCCAGAGGTCATAGGCAGATTGCTTTGAGCTGATAGAAAGGCAAAAGTAACTCAAATAATCACTTGGCATACAGAATTGAATGCACAACACGCTGAACCTTGAAACAGAATGATTATAGCAGCAGAACACAACACCGGGTAATACTCTTGCCAGCTAAGAACAGGAAACTGAAGCTGCAATTTGCACCAGAATACAACAGAGGATCTGATGATTCTCGATTTCTGCTTTCGGATCAAAATTTCACATAAAAACATGAAAGCATAGATCCATCTGGACTTGTGACAATGGTTCATGGTATTATTAGATAGAAAATATAGAAATAGCCTACCCGAGTGTTGTTGACCATCCCTTTATGACCACAGTGTACCATCTTCTGATGTCTACATTCAGCTGGAAAATGCACCAAATTGGTTTCTTTGGTTTCTTGAAGATTACAGTGAGTTCACTATACTCAATAGCATCTACAGGCACCTGATCTCAGTTGTGTGATGCTATAATGTCATTATGACCCAGAATCTAAGATGAATGTTTCTAGACTTAAGGTGGATCTGAAGCCAAAGGGGGGCCTAACTCAGTACTAGCTAGGTGTACCTAGTGAGTATATATGGGTGTAGTTCTAGTTTTTTGTTTGTTTTTTATTTTTAAACTGTCTCTTTGGCCATTTTGTCTGTTAGTAAAAGATTAATGTTAGAAAAAAACATCATACGTTCTCTATTATGCAGTCGAATTATCGATCAGAAAGTATATAAGCTCGTCTATATGGCACACATTTTATTCCAAATGCCTAAAAGTGTTTGCCTAATGCTGCTATGACTTAAAGGGGTGAACCGTTGTAGTTCTTCAAGGTTTTAGCATTAAATTTGTCACATTTTAAGTCTGGGATTCAATACCATCAATGCTAAATAATGCAACGTTATCAGTCTTTTAAGGTGGTAGTTATTAACTATAAACAGCCGCTTGAAGGCAATATAAAAAAATAAACAAAAAATATAATAAAATGACTCCAGTCACTCAATATTCAGGGTACATGGCAAGCAATGTGTGCATTTAACATATGACTACATTATTAGACATAACTGCATGAGTAACATCTTTGACAGGCTCCAATTATTTTCCTCTGTGCAGTTTTATTTTCTGGAAGCGAGGGATATTGATTTTTCCAAGCTGACTGCCAATCCTAGATTGAAATGAATACTGCCATGCTGTTGTCAGCTCTGTTGCATACTCTGGATGAGGTAAACATGTGTTGGCTGTTTTCTTTTTAATTGCATAACCTACATCATTTCAGAATCTATGTTTATGCTGAGGGCAGAGAGATGAGGAAAGAAAAGAACTGCGGGGGGAAAAAGAGAAATTTAGTGATTAGGAGAACACGAAGTTAGGTTAAAAGCAATCTCTTAAAAGGCGATTTTGAGACTGATTTTGTGGAAAATTAGTTTCTTTAAATTACACTTTTACCTCATCTGTAACAAAAACATGAACAAAAAAATGGTACACAAGAGGTAACGTTTTATTAGGCTTATTTTAAAAAAAAAGCAGCTCATACTCCACCGCAGAAGATGAATAAAACATAAATAGAAACTGTAGGCAGAAGGTTGTCAGAGTTATATTGGATCCATATTTCTAGTGCGAAAAAAACCACCAAAGGCAGCCCGTTCAACCGCTTGATTATTCTGAGTCGAGTAAGGTTGCAGCACTTAAGTGATACTGGTTTTTTCGTGTGAAAGCCATCCACAGATCTGTCCCGTATGTCAGCATTGATGCTCTGATGAGATAAACCTCACTGGATTTCTGCCTTTGCTTATTTTTACTTCCCTCCAACATGTCCCCTGCCCCAAGCGAGCAACACTAACACCACCTAACTATCTGTCACTGCAAGCTAACAAAGCTTTGCATCCATGCTCTCCGTTCCGTACCATCACCCCCGAAGGCCCTCCAGCCCTGTTGTTGGCTCCAAAGGCTCATCTGCTGGTCTGTGTGATCTTCCTCACAGGCGGTGCTCACTCCACTCCCGAGCTGACAGGTGCGTGATAAAAATACTTCATGCTCTACAACGCAGACTCTAAGCTAAGGTCTAATTCCAAGAAAGCACGGGACTAACCCTTCTTCTCGCCTTTCTTTCTCTTGCTTTCCGACTCGCTCCTGTATTTAATATGAACAGACAGAAAGATAGCGATGACTCTGGAAACAAGAAAAGAAAATGTGTAAAACTCCTAAAGAGTGAGTGGGTCTAAGCCCTGGGGCAGAGACAAATCACCTGAGGCAGAGAACAATTCTACTTTGTACTTTAAGGCTTTTTTCCCCCTTCAATGTCTATTTTAGTCATGAATAGGTATGAGAGGAAAATGAGGTATTTCCTTTAATTAGAAACCCCTGGTACAAGAGAATGTGATCTTTTTGTTCTTTGCCTAATTAGGCTGCATGTATCTAGAAATATGCATTGTGTTCTTACCTGAGCGCAAGTTTGGGCCACCCTTAAGGGGTTGACCTACTAAAAGTTGCAGGGATAGCGGGCGCATGTGTGCGTGTATTTGTGTGGCTACGGATGTGCACGAGTCTGTGAAAACTTTACACAGCCATTTCAAAGTGAGATATGGGTCTGTGTTGTTCCAAGAAAGTCACAGCTCTGCCTGCGAAATGGCAAGCAAAGGAAGAAAATGTCAATTCCCAATATGGAAAACCACGTAATAACTCTCTCAGAGGGAAAGGGTAACACACACTCACACCTCTAGGGGACTAGACACACACTTGGTTTTTACACCGGCTATTCTTCCATATGCCCCTAAAAAGACAGCAGGCCTTTGGGGAGTACTGACAAGGGTTGTGTTCGTGTTTGTGCGAGTGAGCCTGTGTGTGTTCATTTTATCCTTCGGCTCACCTGTCAAACTGAACCACGTAGTTCTGTGAAGGTTAAGACAAGGAGATCTAGTTTCAGAGACAGATCTGGCAACGAAGGGGCAGCATTTTGTCGGCTTTTTCTTCATGTGTTGTTGGCGTTTTGACAAAGCAGTCCTCCTCTTCCCTCAAACTGTTTCCATTTCTGTCCATCGCATTGAAAGACCCTTTGTTTTCCAAGCAGTGGATGTAGCGCCGTGTTTGCTGGCCAGTCCCTGCTTCCTATAAAGTAGCACTTTGTGCAGCAGGGGCGTAAAGCTTGACCTCATGGTGAGGAGATAAACTGCCTGTCCTGGTGTCCAGGTTAGTCATTTCTGACCATTTTTAATTAAGTTCATGTCCACCTTACTGTATACAATACTAGCTGCACCGGCAATAAGTGTTACCATTTTCTTGTGCAACACAGAAAATGCATTAGAGCCTTGGCACACAGATGAGAAAACATCACTCCACTGAAACAGACTTTCTACTTGTAGGCGATGCATACAGGCTAGTTTTGAGCTGAAAAAATTGCTTTTCCACAAAGTGCATGTATTAATAGAAAAATTGCCTCCATTACTCCAATACACCATTGGGAATTGGGGGTATTTTTTGTATCGTTGTATTGTTTCCTGAAGTCTTGCACCTTTGTTGTTAAATTGGTTAGGACGTTCCTTTCATTTTTCCTAAGTTGCATTAACCTCTTTTAAGTCCACAGTATACACTCACCAGCCACTTCATAAGTTATAACTTGCTAGTTCCTGGGTTGGACCCACTTAATTCTTCATGCTGTGGACTGGTTCTTGTATATCACTTTTCTACTCTACTTGAGCACTCAAGGGGCTTTACACAGCATGTTTCATTCATCCACACACATGCATTCACACAAGCACCTTTTTCAAAGTCTAAGTGCTTTCTATGTAACATTCACACAGTGAAGTGCTTATGGCACGATGTTAGCTGGTCCATCCCTGGGGATTTCAGTATATTGCCATACGATAATTTGACATGGAAACTGGAGCAGTCAGGGATCAAACAATAAACCTGCCAATTAGTAGATGACCCACTCTGTCGCCTCAGTTAAAATCGGCATAGATTCAACAAGGTGCTGAAAAAATTGCTCAGAGATTAGATCCATGTTGACATTACAGCATCACACAGTTAATGCAGATTTGTGGGCTTCACACCCATGATGCGAATCTCCTGTACCACCTCATCCCAAAGGTGCTCTATTGCACAGATATCTGGTGATTGTGGAAGCCATTTGAGTACAGCAATCCCATGGTGATTTCCATGACCATGTCTACCTGCCTAAACGCACTGAGTTCCTGCCATGTGCTTGGCTTGTTAGGTATTAGCATTAATGAGCAGATAAACATGTGCACCTACTAAAGTGGACAGCGAGTGTGTAGCTACTGTTAAGTGCAGAAATTAGCTCATTAACAAGAAATTAAGTAAAGCCTATAAAATGAGATTGAGAGGGTGGCTTCCTGAATTTGATACCCAAGGATTTTACTAAATGTTACCTGTATGCTATGTTTCACCTGTGTGTGCTAGATAATGTATAATCTAATGTTTATATCCAAACAGTTAAGAATTAGTAATAGAAGGAGAAGGAAATGAAAAAGCAAAGGTAATTATAACTATGAACCACAAACAGACACAGAGCACAAAAGTCATAAAATTAAAAACTGTGGATCTTAGGACTTGAGACCTACCTGTCCTTTTTTATGTACCAGGCTGGAGGAGCCTGGTTTTTAGAGGCTTCTTATTAGAAGCAACAATTTTAGTTAATGCACTGTATGCCTTTCTACTTTCCAACTTCCTCTCATAACTTGATTAAATTCAATATCTTTTATTGCGCCTGTGGATAAAAATGTAAACAGCTTACTGAGCCGAGCCAGTAATTATTACTCATTTCTTCTTAACACCTATTGTTTAGCCAAATATTAAATTCATGATAAAGGGACTGGAAATGAAGCCAAAAACAAAAGAATTTAATGTGTTATCAGACTAACTCTTAACTTGACTTTTTAACACCCTCAAAAACAAATTCAGACATAAAATAATAACATTTAATGCTCCCAAAAACAAAAAAGGTCCACAGTTATATTACCCTTTGCTTTAGATATGCCTAGTACAGTGTATGAGCCGAGTGCTGCTGTGCTGCACTGCCTTACAGAACAGTGAAAGAACTGCATGTTCTTTGAAGTGTGTCAACCTCACATAGAAAGGTTAAAATATAAGCAGAAATAAAGGGTTTATCTTGATCAGTGACACAGAGAAATCATATCTAATGTGAGTTACTGACGTATCCGTCACCCTGATTAAATGTGATCTAATGTGAGTAACTAGCGCGTCATGTTGATGTGAACACTCACTACAGTGTCATCTAACCACATCATTTCTTTACCTCCTCATCCTCTCCCTTATCACTTTTTTTCCACCCTTTTTTGGGGGGAACTCATGCATATTTCAAGGGCAGCGCTCCCTCCTGCCACCAAGCCACGAACTCAAGGATGGTCTGAGGGAAGTCAGGAAGCCGTGGAGAGCCTTTCAGGTGAAACTCAGTCAATGGAAGTCAGTCCCTTCTCCCCCCGCAGGTCTGAGAAAGAGCTGCAGATAAACTGTTAAATCATTCACTAAGGCAATGCTGTCTTTGTGTGTGTGTGTGTGTGTGTGTGTGTGTGTGTGTGTCTGGACAGGGGACTCTTCTGCAGGTCTGTGCTTGTTAGGGCATGAATGTATGCTATTTTTGTCTTTAGCTGAAATTACACGTACTGTCAGTCAACAATAAAAATGAGTAAAAGCAACATTAGACAAAGACAAACTAAAACTTAAGCCCTGTTTAAATATTACATGGGGACCTTTAGAGCCCAGTGGACAGATTGATGGAATAACATCATCCATTCATTTAACTGCATATGCAGTTCAAGGTCATGAAGGGAATGAAGCCTGTTCCAGCTGTCACTGGGCAAGAGACAGGGTATACCCTAGACAAGTGACCATTCATGTTCACATTCACACCTACGGTCAAGTTAGAATCACCTAGTTAACCTAACATGCATGTCTCTGGCCTGTGGGAGCAAGCTGGAGTGCCAGAAGAGAAACCACTCAGGCGCAGGAAGAAGATGCAAACTCCACACAGTAAACTCCACCAGCTGGGCGACCGACCGCTGTGAGTCAACAGCATCACAATCTTGCGGTGCAGCGTTACCAGCTACAGTTTGGACTGATAAACGCTGAACAGTGCTTCTGTTTCTAGTGTTTCTGAAACTGCGGGTGGTACCCATTAACATGTGCCTCTGCTTGTGTGTATGATTGTATATGAGTGTGACCTGTGTATCAATTTGCAGTTGATGGAAACCCCCCCACCCAGAGTTTGAACACGTATAACCGCTGACCGTATCAGAGTTGTCTGATTCTGCTCATGTTAATTTAATGAGCGAATAGCATGCATGGCAGGAGGTGGTCACAGTATATTATAAAGCCAAATGAGACTTTGTAATAGGCTGACTGAAGAAAAAGACTTTATCAAAATCAATAAGCACAGAAAGCTGCAAACAAATCTGTTTGCTAGGTTATCAGAGCAATCATTGGCTATATTTGATGGAATCGACAAAATACACACACAGACACACAGCGCTGTCATATGGTTAGGACTGCTGTTGACACTTTACAGTTTCTGTTGCTTGAATTTGCCATCCTTTGCTGTTTCTGGTGAGGCTATGACTCCTTATCTTCAGCAGTCCAGAGGTGGCACAATGTCACGTAAACCATTTAAACCATGGCTAAACAAATTTAGCTTTGTATTTGATGTTGTGGTAAAAATAATATTCCCTGCAAAACTGCCAAATGTTTGTGGTACTCGCCACAAGTGTTCTCATCTGTCACGCTAGTTTTTCTTTCTAGCTCCTTAAAACCTTAAACATGATTGTTTTTCTGTGTTTTTCTGCATCATATTTCTCTGGAGGGCAACCTAACTTTAGCCTTTTATTATATGTCAGAGCATTGTTTCTGCATTGCCACTCCCTTGCTTGTGTATGTCAACAATTCATGATTGGGTCCCCGAGGACCGGCAGTTAGTGCCTCCGAGCAGGTAAACAAGAAGAACTCGTTTGCAGCTGCACAGCACACACACAGTGCACGCTGGCCTTCACATCATATGGAATGATTTGGAAAATCAACACGAACCAGTGTCGATAATGAAATTGCCATATTCTTGGGCATTTCCCTCACAACTGCTTGTCTCTGTTGTCATTTTTCATGTCACCTAGATCTCAAGAGGGACTTTTTCATTGACAGTTGAGAACATGAATGTCACAATGCACTAAAGTCACTCATATCTTTCCCAAGCTGTCACTTAGCACCCCCGAGAGCTCTGCCTTTGTGCCTACCTGCTGGCTTTGCTGTCTTCTTGGATGTCTGTCTCTTTGTGTTTCTGTCAGAAGGTCTGTTGAAACTTTGTTTTCCACCAGCCATCTTAGCCTTTATCTCAGTCCACACTGGGGCAAGCTGTGTGAAGTCGGCCTCGGTAAAACTTGTAGTCACGCACGCAAACAAATGATAAAAATAACAATGATTTCCTTTTAGTAGGTACTTTTTACTGCTGCTTTTTTTCAGTGTAATGAAGACGTGAACCTGAAAACTGCACAAACTAACACGGTCAATAAATTTGCAAACTTGGATCTGAAAAAGCTGTGTCGCTGTGTAAAATGTGAATAAAAACAGAATGTAATCATTGGCAAATCTCATAAACCCAAGTTTTATTCACTGAACATAGAAAACATTATTACAACAGTTCTTAAACATCTGGGAACTGAGAAGACCAGTTACTGGACTTTCAGGAGAGGAATGTTGTGTCATTCTATAGGCAGAAGTAACAAAGTACAAATACTTTGTTACTGTACTTGAGTTTTCAGGTATCTTTACTTTACTCGAGGATTTTTTGTGATCTCATTTTTAAACAAATATCTGTACTTTCTACTCCACACACAGAAAGAGAGCTAACTTCTCTCAGAGATGGAGAAAGATAAGAAAGACAGCACAGGAGAGGAAGAAGAGAGGTTAGATTGAAAGGTAAGGACTGCTCAGTGGTATCTGATCAAATGTAAATTTAAAGCTTACATGTAAGTGCCCAGGGTTTTAAATCAGATATTGGCTCTGTAAATGTGACATTAGGTTTTTTCATATTGTGAAACATGCTACAAAACAAAGGTTGCATGAAAATCTTTTGCAGGTTAGCGCAGGTTAAAATGGTGATTTTGCTGTACCGTGATGGATTTAACGGTTCCCCCACTTGCTGAATCCGATTTTAGCCAATTCCCTACTTATTTTCCCGTTTAAAATCTTAAACAGGAGTTTAGCTTTGCACAAAAATAGCTGGTAGAAAAATAGCCTGTCCTGGCCGTGATCAGGTACCCAGCTGGTATAATAGGCTGGCCAAAGGAGGAGATAGAAGCCACTGACATCAAGACAAGAAAGCTCCTTACCATGCATGGAATATATATATATATATAGTATATATATATTATATATATATATATATATATAATACCATGAAGAGGCCGCTAGAAAAGCTGCAACCACCAAGTACCTGCAGAGGGTCAGGCAAGTCCTGAGGAGTCAGCTGAATGGTAAGAACAAGATCCGGGCCATCAACACGTACGCCCTGCCCGTGATCAGGTACCCTGCTGGGGTAATAGGCTGGCCAAAGGAGGAGATAGAAGCCACTGACATAAAGACAAGAAAGCTCCTTACCATGCATGGAGGGTTTCACCCCAAGTCCAGCACCCTGAGGCTGTACGCTAAGCGGAAGGAAGGGGGCCGGGGACTGGTGAGTGTCAGCACCACAGTCCAGGATGAGACAACGAACATCCAAGAATACATTGGGAAGATGGCCCCAACTGACCGAGTGCTCAGTGAATACCTCAGGCAGCAGAAACCCAAGAAAGAGGAGGGAGACGAGGAACCATCATGGAAGGACAGGCCCCTGCACGGTATGTACCACCGGCAGATAGAGGAGGTGGCTGATATCCAGAAATCCTACCAGTGGCTGGACAAAGCTGGACTGAAAGACAGCACAGAGGCACTAATCATGGCAGCACAAGAACAAGCTCTGAGCACAAGATCCATAGAGGCTGGGGTCTATCACACCAGGCAAGACCCCAGGTGCAGGCTGTGTAAAGATGCCCCAGAGACAATCCAGCACATAACAGCAGGGTGCAAGATGCTAGCAGGCAAGGCATACATGGAACGCCATAACCAAGTGGCCAGCATAGTGTACAGGAACATCTGTGCCGAGTATAACCTGGAAGTCCCGAGGTCAAAATGGGAGATGCCCCCAAGGGTGGTGGAGAATGACCGAGCTAAGATCCTGTGGGACTTCCAGATACAGACGGACAAAATGGTGGTGGCTAACCAACCGGACATAGTGGTGGTAGACAAACAGAAGAAGACAGCCGTAGTGATCGATGTAGCGGTTCCGAATGACAGCAATATCAGGAAGAAGGAACACGAGAAGCTGGAGAAATACCAAGGGCTCAGAGAAGAGCTCGAGAGGATGTGGAGGGTGAAGGTAACGGTGGTCCCCGTGGTAATCGGAGCACTAGGTGCGGTAACTCCCAAGCTAGGCGAGTGGCTCCAGCAGATCCCGGGAATAACATCGGAGATCTCTGTCCAGAAGAGCGCAGTCCTGGGAACAGCTAAGATACTGCGCAGGACCCTCAAGCTCCCAGGACCGTTTAGACCGGTTTTTTTTTTTTTTCTGTTGCGTATGATGTGTGGTGTGTGTGTGTGTGTGTGTGTGTGTGTGTGTGTAACATATAATGTAATTGTAATGAGGTATTTCTGTTTTAAATGTATCCCGAAATATGATAAGAAATCATGCAGAGTTTTACATCCAAGGTCATAAAATACAGCAGTAGTTTGTTGTGTTCCCAGGCTATAACAAAAAAAACTCATGATCCAGCTATCATATTTAAGGATCGTGTCATTTAATTGGCATTGCTTTAAAATGAGGCTACGAGTCAAGGATATCAAATTTTGTTAAAAGGCACTCAACTCTTCTCTCCTTGTGTTGCTTCCTCGTCATCCTATTCCGTCATCTGCTCGGATCTTTTGCAAGCTGCAAGGAGAGGATTTGGAATTTGACAAGTGAGAAATGGGGTGCATATAAATTTCTGAATTTGTTATCTTTTTTAATGGTTTTAATGCCCTGGGGGACTCAAACATGTGCATGCATGAATGTGAAAGAAATCAGGGACTGTTTAAAATCTGGACAAGCTAGGAAAAGTGAAATAAAAATAAAACAATGAATATCATTCATAATGGTTCTAACCAGTTTGGTGCCATCAAATTTGGCATCAGACCTCGTAAAGACTGTTACAAACCGAGTCTGTTGCAAAACAGCACCACGTATACCAGACAATTCATCCAGACAAGTTGTCCTTAAAAAAAACCCATCACTCTAAATGAAATAAAGTTTACCATCAAGCAATGATAAGGTGGTCTTCATTTTCTAAACAGCAAAAGGAAGAAACAGATTCTGGGTTCATCCAATTCTGATAAGAAAGCAGCAGCAGCAGGGAGACTTTCACGGTTTGATCCAGGAGTCGAAGCTGTATCACGACTGCTTTCGTGCATATGATGATTCTGATTCTGATTCTGATTCTGATTTCAGGATGTCAGTGGGGCAGTTTGAGCTCTTGTTGGCAGAGTTGGGACCACATGTGAGGGGCAGCTGTAAGGCACTGTAGTGGTCGGATTGGTCGGACTGGTCAGATCTCACATCTGAAAAAAGTCTGAAAAAGGCTTTCAACACATTTACTATTTGAACAGATTTTATGCTGCAACACTCAACACTGCATCAGCTGAACCCTGCAGCACAAATTTTTAAAAAACTGAGGCTTAACTGGAGTCGCAGCATCTTTCCCTTAAATATGACTGTCTGCTCTAATTCTGGGCTAGTCACATCCCACTCCGCCCTCCCAAAAACCCACACTCAAAGTCATGCCAAGGGAGCTAAAACATCTCCTACTGTTCCACCTCCTCTTCTCCTTCACCTCCCTATTTCTTCCCTCCATGAGCTACCACTGTCCCACATGGTGTAATAGATCACTTTCTGACAAGAGGTGTAACACCTCAGTTAATAGCTGCTGACTGGTCCTGTAAGCTATGCTTTGGGGGAAAGCTAAATTACAGGGTGCTGAGACTGACAGCTGAGGCGCAGAAGATCTTCTACCCTGTGAGACCCTTCACGGCTGTGAAACCCTTCCTTCAGTCATATCAGTACCAGCACCAAATCAGCAAAGTAAACACAGGTACACAAACACTGTAGTGCCCTTCCACTTGCTTCCAGTTTGCAATTATATTCATTCAGTATTCATTCAGTATTCATTCATGCGTCGAAACGGTGTTAGCTATGCATAAAGAAAAGCAGGAGTTTTATATTTTCTTCAGGGAAGGATCTTTGCTCGGTTGCTCTTGACCACTGCTGCCAAGACAGGCATAGTTTGAGTTTATACAAGAAATATTAACATAGAAATCAAAAAGAGAGCAGGCGCTACAAAAAGGCTCATGTTACAAGAGGATAAGAAATTGAAGGATATTAACTCAAATGAGAGAAGTCACAGGGCTCACACACAGTTCGAACACATATCTTCAAAAGACAGAGAAGACAGTCAGAGAAAACAGGGTCAGTTTTTCTTGGCTATTTCTTCTCTTGTATATCAAACAGTAAGAAGAGATTGAAGAGGCGTGAAGACAAATGTTATTGAACAGGATGAAAGTGAAAAAACCTACACAAAAAGAAGAACGTGGACAGAGGGCTTCAAGACAGGAATGGCGAACATTATGTGGATTGTTATGAACGTAAGGCCTGCAGAGAGCAGGGTGGAAGGGGGGGGGAGAGGAGAGGAGAGGGGGAATAACAAAGAGAAAACAACACGAGAGGACGCCTGTCAAAAGTGCTGCGTTTCTGCTGTGCACAGCAGCCCGACACTGCAAGTAAGGGAGAGTGAGTCAGGGAAGTACAGAGTACCCATTAAGGAGGGGAGAGAGGAAAAAGAAAAGGAGGGAAGGGGTGGGAAAACCCACACTGGCTCCCTCTCTTGGCCCATCGAGACGCAATGATCAGGCTCTGAGTTTTACATCAGCAGCTGATGGGCACGAGGGGCCCTTAACCCTCATCTTTCTTCTCTTCTGCTACAACAGTCTTCATTTCTCTCTCCACCTTTCCTCTGTTCTCCTTCCTCCCTCACCACCCCACAGCCCCCAACACTGGCTGCTTCTTTAATTGGTGGTCCTACAGTGCTGGATCTTGTACTGTGTGTTGGTGTTAGTGTGAGCGTCTGGTCCGTATAGTATACATTTCTCTGGCAGTGTTTGACTACACATGTTATGTTATTTTTTGTTTTTATATTTTCTTTTGCGTAATTTTCTAAGTCATTATAATTTTATGTTTGTATGACTTTTTGATGATGACACGGAGAGAAGGAAGCTCTTAAGCAGATTCCCTTTTTCCCTCTAACACGCTCAAAGTTATAAACAGACATCTCCCATTCACATGCCTTCCACAATATCTAAAACCAAATACATTTTGAATTGAGTAGATTCTACAGTGCAGTGGAAAAATGCTGAGTCTGCCTTTTTTTGTTATATTTTGCCAGGAATATGGCAATATCTGCACCATTCATTAAAACATGTGCAAACACACACGAATGCAGTGTGAACAGCAAAACCGGAGATTGTCCAATTCTAACAAACTTGAACGTCAACATTTTTATGACAGCCAGAATTGTCATGGGAAGGCTTTCTTATAATTCGATTGGTCTTTAGGAATAGTTCTCCAGGCATCTTATAGGACATCAAAGCTCTTCTCTGGATTTTGGCTGCCTTTTGTTCTGTGGCTCACGCTGCTTCAATAATATTGAGGTCTGGGCTCTGGGGAGGCCAATCCATGACTGGGAGTTTTCCACTGTGTGTTTTTCTATCCAGGTATGCTTTCACTGCATTGGAAGTGTGTTTGAGATCATTGGCAGCATCTTAATTTTTCAGCATGACAATTGGACACTTTCTACGTGGTAGTGCCTGTTGGATTAAAACCTGATGTTACTTCCATCCATCCATTCGCTTCCGCTTATCCATTTTCTGTCACGGCGAGTGAGGTGAGCCGTGTGGAGGAAATGAAGGAGGATCCAAACGCAGGCAGTCGTGAAGGTGTGAAGGTGGTTTATTGAGCATGAAAGTAAATACAAACGGCAAAGGGAGCTATGACTAACTAGACTGGGAACAAACTAAACTACAGAGCATGAACCTGAACATGAGCAGAAACACTTGGCGGTTGACAGCAGGGAAACACACAGATGACGCAGGGTGGAATACACAGACGGACCAGCAACTACAATGACGGAAGACATGACTTAAATACACCGAGAATCACAGGGTGGTGGACGCAGCTGGGAGTGATCAACAAGACGAGACAAAGGTAAAACTGAACACACTCACATGAGACGCAGACCTTCACAATAAAACAGGAACAAGAAACCATCACACAAAGGCGCAGACTCGACAGAGAGACAGAAAATGACACATGGAACTGGACAAATACTAAGCCGACACCACTGAAGAACGAATCCTAGAAGTAAACTAAAACCAAAATACAATAAACTCAAAATACTGGGTCCAACGGACCCAGAACCGTGACAGTTTCAGGGTCACGGGGGGCGCTGGAGCCTATCCCAGCTGTCATAGGGCGAGAGGCGGGGTACACCCTGGACAGGTCGCCAGTCTGTCGCAGGGCTAACACATAGGGACAGACAACCATTCACACTCACATTCACTCGCACATTCACACGTAGTGACAATTTGGATTATCCAATTAACCTATCCCCACAAGCTGCATGTCTTTGGACGGTGGGAGGAAGCCGGAGTACCCGGAGGGAACCCACGCAAACACGGGGATATTACTTACTTCAGGAATAAATTCCATCCGTTTTGACAAAATCCCAAACACTACTGGCTGAAATGCAAACCAGAGGCTCTTCTGTTGCCAGTTATTTTCGGTCCAGTTGACATACCTTAGCCTTTTCTTCCTGTGTCTGTAGGAATTGCTTAATGACAGCCACGCTTCCATGAAGAGGCCTTTCAGGACCTGTGACAAGTCTGCTGGATTTTCTTAAGGACACGACTTTCAGATACTGTTCATCTGCTGTAAATATGATATTTCGGCCTGTCACTTCTTCTTTTCTTCTCCTAAAATGTCCTCTTAATTTTTTGACTCAAATAACAAACAAAAATGATTTCTCTGAGATTCTCAGATACAAAGACTGTATTGAAAAGGAGTGGAAAAACCTCCAATTCCCAAAGAAAACTTGGAGAATTAGAGCTACTCAAGACCACGAAAAGAATATACAAGGAAGTCTGGCTCCTTGGAAGCAAAATATGAAGAAAGAAAAATGAGGGGCAGCTCAAGAGTTTACATCATCACATACAAGAGACACGATGTGTCAAAGCTAGATTTTATACATAAATTAAAATTTATTGAGTTCCAGTGCAAGTCACTTAAAGGATCTATTCTGATCTCGTATTTGTTCCATAATCTCCTGATATGGCACAGAGCCAAATGAATGACGTTTAACTCATGCATTGCAGTTGCAGGTGGTCACACATGCTATGCATTAAAGGCTTAACACTGATCAGATATCATATTTTATTTTCACAGAGATATAATTTTGTTTCTAGTGCAATCAATATTTCTATAATAAGGAGCGGCTGTATCTTCATTAGAGAGATGATTATTCATTTTGTTCGTCATTGGTGAAGTATATAGTTAAGATTTGTTTGTTTTGTGAGGCTCTAATTAGCTAGATAGTGCTCTGTAATTTATTACCAATCACATCTGCACACTGAAGACTTTTTTCATGTTTATCTTTCTTTTTCTTTGGAACAGAGTGTGTAATATAATAGTATCATTTGCTTATTCTTCCAAACTTTCATCACATCCCATTGTCACAGACTACAGTCATACATTTCATGAAGTTAATCTTTATGATAAAAGATAAAGGTCCTCCTGGTGAACATTTACATTGTACCATCTTTGTGTGAAAAGAAAAGTCTGATTACCCATTATCACAATTTGTACATGCCATAAAAAGTCATAAAAATCAAAATTCATTCTCTAAAGCTATAAGTGAACTGTTAATGCTTGTTGCCGACTAAAAACTGATATATGCAGTGCGACCAGACAATCCAGGAAAACTAATATGAGGAGCTAATTACATTGCACCGCATCTATTCCCTTCATAACCGCGTCTCGATTTTACTTCTAAAACTTTCTCAGCCATGAAGATATTAATATCCACTCTCTGTGTGCTCTTTGGTTAAGTGCTCCCTTTTTCTGCCACTTTAGCTAAAAGCAGAAGTGAGTAAACCCCCCCAACCTGCTCTCCACCGTAGTTGATGCCATTTTTCCTTTAACTCCTCGTATTCCCTAATCCCTTTTTAATGCCCACCTCTCCATAATGACTGTCCTCAGCTGTGGCCTGTGAGAAGAGGAAGTCTCTGTGTTTTAGTCCCCTCATGCATAAACATACCCATACTGTAAGTATGGAACTCTGAGTTGTCTCATCCTGTGTCTGTGAACAGCAAATCACCTTCTTCCCATCTTTAATACATATCGCCGTCTCCCCCTGGAGGCTTTATCAGCTAAATACCCCATCAATAGGAGATCCTAGGCATAAGCCCATGTGTAAATTTGCTGCGCAACTTCGAGGATACGTTGCACTGGGAGACAGCCGATAAAAGCTACCATTAAAACAGCATTTGGGGCCTTTTCTTTGTAATGGAGATGGAGGAAGCACGCTCTTGACAGTGTCAGTAGATAAACAAACCTGTGCTTTATGTGAGCTTGGAACAGGAGGAAGGTTAGTGTAGTGGAAGACACAACAACAGACACTACATGGATGTACTTTAGCACATACTGCAGACGTGTGTCTAGGCATGTATTTGCTTATGTTGCAGCTCAATGGCTTGACACTATGTGTAAGTCTTGCTAGTATGTGCTTTCAGATACAAGTGTACTCCATAGACTTTGTATGAAAGATATGGCCATATACACTGCTCGAAAAATTATGGGAACAGTTTGAAAACACATCAGATCTCAATAAAAACAAAACAAAACATAGTGGATATGTATCTATACCCTGAAAATCAAAGTGAAAGAAATATGCAGCAGGGTAGTCGATTTTGCTGAAATCTCATTGCAGCAACTCAAAATGGTACTCAGTAGTTTATACGGCCCCCATGTGCTTGTATACATGCCTGACAACATTAGTGCATGCCTCTTATGAGACATCAGATCGTGTCCTGGGGGATCTCCTCCCAGATCTGGACCACAGCATCACTAAACTCTTAGGCAGTCTGAGGTGTAACCTGCCAGTGGTGGATGGATCGAAACAACGTCCCAGAGGTGTTCTGTTGGATTTAGGTCATGCGAGTGTGTGGGCCATTCATTAGTATAAATTCCCTCATCCTCCAGGAACTGTCTGCATAGTCTTGCTACATGAGGCTGAGCATTGACGAACACCAGGAGGAACCCAGGACCCACTGGACCAGAGTAGGGCCTGAGAATAGGTCCAAGGATTTCATCCTGATACTTAATGGCAGTCAGTGCGTCATTGCCTATGCTGTAGAGGTCTGTGTGTCTCTGTGTGACACACAGATCTCTCAGTGGATATACCTCCCCAGACTATCACTGACCCACCATCAAACCAGTCATGCTGAACGATGTTACAGCCAGCATAATGCCCTCCATAACTTCTCCTGACCCTTTCACAGCTTTCACAAGTGCTCAGGGTGAACCTGTTCTCATCTCTGAAAAGCTCCGGGCACCAGTGGTGGAAGTACCAATCCTGGTACTCTATGGCAAATGCCACCTGGGCTCCCTGGTGCCGAGCATTGAGCACAGGGCCCATTAAAGGCCCATTGGCTACCTTCCTGAAATCTGTTTCTGATTGTGTGGTCAGATATTCACACCAGTGTCCTACTGAAGGTCATTTTGTAGTTCTGGCAGCATCCTCCTTGCACAAAGGAACCGATACCAGTCTAGCTGAAGGGTTAAGGACCTTAAATAGTAGATTCCTTAAGTGAACTCTCAACCAGAGCAATCTGTCCATTGCCATCTAGTGTCTTAAAACTAGAAGTGATTAGAGAGGGATGAATATGACTAAGAAAGCGAGGGAAATGCTCACTCTCTGCTGTGAAACAGACCAACTACAAAGCACACTTTCTATAATTGATATTCGATCCTAATATCATTTTCATCACGATTTATAAAAAGAGCATATTCATGTGTTCAGTGAGAAGTGAAACTAGCTTATTGAGATCCTAAACCCATAAGCATAGAGTTTACGGACATCAAAGATCACGAGGTTGAAAGAGCTTACACAGTGGCTTCACCTCCATAGTTGGAAGCTACTGCCATCTTTTAAGCACAGTCTATGCCATACTCATTTGTGTGTTCACAGTTTTCATTGTGAGACTGCATTTTCAGGTGGAAACTGCCTTGCAGTGGAAATGATGTACAGTATATTTCATTAATTCAGAGTAGTGACCTCCTGGGCTGCTCACTGGTGTTCATCGGGTCTGCTGCTGAATCCTAATACCACTCTCCATGGCTACATCCACTGTCAGTGTGAGGAGTGTGTGAGAGGGAGACTGTGAGGGAATAGAGAGGTTTCAGGGTCATTTTAGTAATGCCTCTCCTTCTGTTTGTCAATGAGTTTGTGTGTCTGTGTGTGTGTGTGTGTACTGGTGTATTCGTTTCCATTCTGTGCTATGGGAGTTCAAGCAAAGTGGCTCCGGTTGCCTGGACACTCCCTTGACGAGATGAGCTTAAGACAATGGGTCGAGCCGCTAAAAGGTGATAGGTTATTAAGAGTGAGGGTGAAAAGGTGAGGTCAAGATCAGGACACAGAGGAATCAACGAGGGAACCATGGGTTGCCTTGTGGAGCCTCGAAGATTGCTCTGGAACATAGTGAAGCAGCTCTTGATTTAATAAACAGAGCTGCGTTTTAAAATATACACTTTGCTTTCAGGCACTCGTCGCATAGCAGTGAAGATATTCCCGTCCTGGCAGTACAGCAAATATAGAAAAGATTTCACACATACACTGCTTCTGGGTACTGCTATATGTCAGGTTACACTTGTTTTTAGGAAAATATATTTTGTGCTCAGATGTTTAAATGCACTTTACATAACCTTAAAATGTCCCTGAAAACAAGTAGCTAAAAGTAGATAATGTGTCTTCTTTTTGTGCGTTCTCTCACCAGTGATTTGGCACACATAATAAGCCAGTTGCAGTGAGCTTCCACAGACTAGAACTAAAAGTAACACGTCTGCATGCCATGTCACCTCAGATTAAAAAAAATGTTCCTCATGCTTTGCTCATTTTTACCATGACTGAGAACAGAGCGTATTACTGCAAGTGCTCATAAGTTCAAAACACAATTACTTAAAAGCTTTTAGAAACTTGGCATTGTTTCTGTATAACATTAAATATTCCTAAGTAATCAAATATTTATTACATTTGCACTCAAAGACTTGACAGGTGACCAAAAAGCTTCACAACTGTCATCATATTTTAATTAAAATGTTGCTAAATCCTCATCCATCACACCTTTAAAATACTAAGAGGATAAAAAAAAAACAGGAAGAACAGCAAATATTTAAGTTTGTCTGTTAAATTCTGTCTCAACTCCGATTGAAGTTTGTCTATTGTTGTAGATTGACAAGATGGGTTTTCATGAACTTTAAATATTTAAAAATAAACAGCACACGGATATAATAATCCAGTAAATTAACAACTGTTTTCAGAGAGAAAATATGGAGCAATGTAAGAAATTAGTTGCCTACAGTCACACTAGGGAGAACAATGGTGGGAGACTGAGGCACGCTGAAAATTATTGCAATGAACTTTTGATCTTGTTGCATTTGAAATGACTGCTTCGAAGACAGGAACCAGTCAAGTGACTTTGATATGTCAGGGTGGCAATAAAATGGCAATACGATATAGTCATTGTGCTCTCAGCTTGTGACTGAATGGGGTCAAATTGGCAATTTTAAGCAATCTGTGATAATATGACAATTAACTGTGACACTGTGAAATTTGCAAATGTGTTGCCATGTATGCAGAGAACTTTAAATTAACTACTTACATTAAGAGCCCAGCCAGAACCTCATAGATTTGAAACAAAAACTTCAGCGATTTCTACACAAATAGCGCTGCAAATTTAGAGCAAATTTAACTGTAAAGTGACATAAGTGCTCAGCAGCCTTGCTTTTATATAGTAATATAACCAGAATAAAACAAATTATGCTGGAAATACTTGTAATCAGTTGTCAAACACAAAAACATTCAATGCAATTAGGCAAGCACCAGTTTTTTTTTAGTTGCAGGGAGGTTACCATCCCATTTTTAGTCTAGTGTGACTGATAAGAACAAGGATAACATGAACTGTTTTAATTTTTTGTGAGACAAAAATTTCACCTGTAGCATCACAGGTGATAGGCTAAACTAAAAGCTCATAGCTAGATGGCTGGCAAGAGGAATTTATGACTGTGATTATGATTCTCACAAATCTTGCAACAGCCTCACAAAGGAAACCAGATGACAGTGTAGATTTCAAAATGTTTGACTGCTCATGTTCTCCTGCATGCTGGTGTCTCATTTTGTATTACTGATATGTGAATAACAGAATGTGCTACATACTCTCTGGAGGATATGGAGTTCTTTAAAGCCCCCTGTAAGTGAGCAGGGATGAGTTCAACAGTCCCAACTCTCTCAGCAATGAAGGTAACTTGTTTATAACTGACAGGAATGATGGCTGTAAGAGACAAAATGAGATCGAGTTTTAGAAACAAAACAAAAACTAGATTTGGAAATAAACTGTCAGTTATAACTTACAAAGTACAAAGTAAAAAAGAAAACATTCATAGTTAACTGATATTTGTGCCATGCTGGATTCTTTTACATCTTTATTTTGTTTTCTTTAATCCGTAAAAAAAAAAATCCAAACAGCCATTTTTATACACCCTGGTGTATTTCAACTTGTACCTTTATTTAAGCTATTAGGTTCCTGTAATGTTAAACCTTTTATTTAAGGTAATGTAGAGGATAATAAAATATATGGCGCAAGATAAATGAGGAAAAAGTCAATGTCTCAGATGGGAAGACTCAACCTTGAATCTCCCCACAAACTTTGCCACATTTAAGTTTAGAAAATGGTTTTGGGAGGCTTTTTATGAGCGCTGGGAAACTACTTTCAATGGGATAGACGGACTAAAGAAAAGAAGAGGTGATAGTGAGATAGGAGAACAGCTGTGAGCTGGTCTCAGCTACAGAGCGAAATGAAATCAGCATACAGCTTGATAGGATTGTATGCCTCCCTTAGTCACAAAGCAAAGGTCCACGTTCTTTTACCACAGATGTCTATTTATGACCCAACCTACCAAATTAAAACACTACAGGAGAGACTGAGAAACGAGGAAAAAGGTGCTAACAAATATATGAACAAACCAAACTGTCACAGCTGTGGTGGCAGATGTATGGACGTTGTGAGAGAGGACCAAACGCTGGCACTTGCTTGGATGCAAGTCCACTTCATTAGTAAGGTTGGTGGCACAAACAGAAATGTAGAGGGAATGAACAGAACCTAAGGATTCCCTATACTGGGAAAACCAACACAACAGACCTGAAACCTGACAACACGGAGGGAGAAACTCATTATATCCGCACAGGAGCAATCAGGGAATGGGAGACAGGAGGGAAACACAGCTGGGAGAAATCATAGCTGACGAGACAAGGGAAAGCAAAACCAGACACACTAAGATAAGACACAGACCTTCAAAGTAAAACAGGAAACATACACTGACAGAACTCAGAGAAAAGATACCGACAGAGCAGAGGGAACACATGGGCGGAGATGACTAAACACTAAACCAAGGAAGAACCAAAACCAAAGAACTAGAAGGTCTCAACCAGAATACATAATAATAAACACAAAACACTGGGTTAAAAAACCCAGGACCATGACATAAACATGTTAAAATTAAAACAACTACAAATTCAATAAAAACAACATTTTTTCTGCTTGTGAGCCAGGAGAGGGGTTTGCTTCCAGAAAGTTTTTGTTTGAAAATCAGTGAATGGCCATTGTGTATGATTTAGCCTGTTAGCACTACTCTGTAGCCACTATGCAGCCATTAAACAGGAAGTGACAGATTTAGTGTAAATAACCAAACTTCTGTTTAAAACTTAAATAATCCCAACAGGAAACTCCTCGAGAGAGCGATTACAACATAAGAACATTAAAAAATTAAACATTTTGAAGAAATTACATTTATCAATAATAACTCTGATTCACTGAAAATGAAACTCTGTAGTTACATTACACCGTAGATGAGAAGGACCCAAATGCAGACAAAAGGTAATGACAAAGGAGGAAGTGCAACATGATTCAAGGCTACTAAACTAGCAAAATACAACAGGAGAAGAATAAAAATGATTAAAGAGGCAAACTCAGACACAAAATGAAACATAACATTCAGAAAAAAACACAGAAGGTTTGTAGAGCAGTAAAACAAGTGCAACCTGCAGGCTTTTGCAATTCTTTCTGTTCAAACACAATATGTTTTTTAGTTTTAAAATCATTTTTATTGTTGCATTCTTTTGTTTTGTTTATGTGGATATAGTAAATTTGTAGTATTCACTTCATTGTTTAGTAAAATTTTCTTAAGTGAAAAAACAAGTGATTTTTTTTTACATTTTTTAATGTATTTAAATAGTTATAACCTGTTACTGCAAAGTAATAAAATTTATCAATTGGCACTTTGGCCTTCGGATCAATTTATTGACCTTGAAGGAGATGTCAGAAGTCAAATGTTGTATGATATTTTAAATCTTTATGTTACACTTGTATGAATCACAGTTTCTAAGGCTGTTGTCAATTTTAGACCAATAAATATTTTAGTTGACCTTGAAAACCGTGGTGGATGCATAACCAAATTTTAATGGCTCATTAACATGACCCCACTTTACACCTCTACAAAGTTTTATCAGATTTCATTCAAAACCTTTCGCGCTACCGTGTTTACATGCAGAATGACACACACAAAACTCCCCAAAACATAACCTCTGGCATCAGTAATAGACATAATTTAAAAGTTCTAAAACTCAAAACTCTGGGAATAAGACCCAGGACCCTGAAATATTACTGCAAATGGAAAGTCAAAAAGTGGGAGTGAAAGCAGTCAAAGAGTTGAGAAGAATGTCAGTAAGGTAGGTGGGTTGAGTGGGCAAGACGCCCCACTGACCACTGATAAGGATGGATACCTGTGGATGGTGGCTCAGAGAGGTTGTTTACCTCAAGAGATAACTTCTTCGACAGATTAGACAATACTCAAGGGAGGCAATGCGAATTTAGAAAAGAAGATAGGTGAAGAAGATTTAGAAAGGAGAGCTGGATGTAATAAATGTTAATAGGTTTTTGTGTAATGAAGTCTTTTTATTTATTAGATGGTATAAATTAAAAGACACACTGCTTAAATAGAAATATGCCTCTTCAGTGGCATTTCCACAAATGATTAAGAACACCCAAATTCTTTAACTAGCAAATACACCTGCCAGAGAAAAGGACATCATGTAAAATAATGTGTTATTTAATAACCTCGCCGTGTTGTATCATCTGAACTACAAAAGGATCAATGATAGTGCTTACCATCTTGGACAAGGCAGTCAGAGAATGACTTGCTACCCTCACGAGTTCACTGTCTTGATCTGAATTAAAGTTTGGTTTTCAGTCCATTGAACTAAATTCTTTATTATAGGAGGTTAGGTTCAGTTATCTGGCCTGGTTATTGATGGTCATTATCAATAGACTAATGATGCTTGAGGAGTAAGTAGTCCAATGCCAAATAAAATTTATTAAACAGGATCTGAAGAGTTTATTTGGTCAGTGATGTTCAACTTGGCTGCACGGTGGTTAGCACTGTTGCCTCACAGCAAGAAGGTCCTGAGTTCGATTCCACCATCAGGCTTTCTGTGTGAAGTTTGCATGTTCTCTCCAGGTACTCCCGCTTCCTCCCACAGTCCAAAGACATGCAGTTAGTGGGGATAAGTTAACTGGAAACTCTAAATTGCCCATAGGTGCGAATAGGCACATAGACACAGATGTGTGTCTATGTCTTAGCCCTGCAACACACTGGCGACCTGCCCAGGGTGTGCCTGCTTCTCGCACAAAGACAGCTCAGATAGGCTCCTGCAACCCTGAAAGGGATAAGTGGCAGAGAATGGATGGATGTTCAACTTGGCAGGTAAAATAATATCAGCCTTAGAGGATATGATGCTAGTGAAAAATATTTGAATGCTTAAATCTGACATTAAACCTCAAGACTCAAGCTTCATGGTCAAAAGTCATTTGTGTTTGTGATATGTCAACTCCATATTGCCTTCCATATGGACTTCATCCAGGCTTTTTCAATTGAAACACCAAATGCGTCTTTTCATGAATGCTTTTACAAGTTGTTAGATGGTAACGGATTCTTTAGTTGGAGAACGTGTTTAAACATTTGGTTTTAGCTTAAAGCACAAATGTGCCTAAGTACTGTTTGAAAATGCTGCAGGCTGACTGATGACTACATCGTATGAGTAAATATAGTGATTGTGATTTAGATAACTTTAGTTTTTAACCATATTCCTTTTTTCCATGTTGCCAGCTCCCCTGAGAATTCAGATGCTCATTAACCATCCATCCAGTATTTCTCTTCATCTAGTTCTGGGTCACAGGAGTGCTGGAGCCTATCCCAGCCGTCATGGGAGGTGGGGTAAAGCTTTGATTGGTCGCCAGTCAGCTGCAGGACTAATGCAACAGGACTAACATTAACCCTTGCATTCACACCTACAGCCAACTAGAAATCACCAGTTACCGTGCATCACCTAAGATGCATGTTTTTGGACTGTGGAAGGAATCTGGAGTACCAAAGTGAGCATACACAGGGATAGGGATAACATGTATACTCTGTACAAAAGGGACCCAGACAGCAGATTTAAACCCAGAATATTCTTGTGGTGGGACAACAGCACTAATAAATACACCCTCATGCCATCTCCTGCATTAAAAATGTTTATTAAAACAAAAGAAAAACACTTCTAAGGCAGCAGGAAAAAGCAGAAAGACAAGGGGGGGACCCCACAGGCAGAATAACAGTGGACAGTGCAGAGGATACAGTGGTGGGTGTGGTGAGTTTGGGGGAAAAGATACACTTTAACTGGGATTAGAAATAAATATATTACCTTCAAAAAGTGAAGCACATTATTGAATGGGCTCATGCATCACAGATGAGCACTCCACAAGCACACACAAGCAGCATGAAATATGTATCAACCTGAGATATGGTTCTCTCTTAGAATAATAATAAACACCGTGGACAGCACAGAGCAGTAAAGACAAAAATCTAATTCCACAGCCACACGCAGACACAAAGTGAGTTTGGTCGCATTGCAGGCGAAAGCAACACCATCCCGGAGGGAATCTAAATTATGCTCCAAGAGCACTAAGTTCACGCAAGCTAGACAAAGTTGTCATTGTACCACCAACTGTGCCTGTGAGTCTCCAGTGACTTCTGACTAGCTTAGCTGTCAGAATCTGTGTGTTTCTGCATCGCAAACACTACAACAACTATTTCAACCATTATTTTCTCAGAAATGTCAAGGGTTTTGTTCTGTTTGTCTGTATGTGTAACACTTGTAAATATTGCCACCTTGTGATAGAATACTTTGCAGTGACATATTGCTGCTACTTCCCGGGCTTTTGCATATACCCTAAAAAGGCAAAATGAAAAAAAGCTGTATTTTTCATACTGTGTTTCAAAGCTGCTTTACTGGCCACCACTTACAGGGTCACATTCAGCTGAAAACACTATTGAATATCCACCGCTGGCACTTTATCAACTTCCTAATTCAGCATGAAAATAGCATTATTTTTCTTTTCAGGACATAACCGTTACAGTTGGAAGCAAGTGAATGCATAAATGATTGAGTACATACAGAGGGGGAAAAGCTGTTTATGGTTCAGCGGTATACTACTGAAATTAGACACACAGCCACAACTGACCTATATTTTGCTCTGCATGATGAGCTATCAATGACAGGCAGCAGTTCAGTGAGGACAGTGGAAAACTGGGAAACTGAACATGCTATCTTCTGATTGTGAGACTTTTTCTCTTAGAGGTTATCGTCACAACAACAAAAAATATCATTTTGGGTAATTTGCTAAATCCCTCAGATCCCTTAAGTGTTTTTGGGAAGATAGTTATCTGGCAGGGTTCATTTTTCTTGTAAGTTTATGTAATGTTTTATTTTGACACTATCCTTTGGCCAGATAAATGCAGCTCTAACCAGCTGCAAAGGATCAAAGACCACTGCAACAGATTGCTGTAGCAATACAACTGTACAGATGAAACATTCACATATGTCAATACTGTCATACTTTCAATGCTATAAATGCCTTTCAGGAAAATATCATCACAGCAGAGTGACTTATTTTTCATTCAGACTTTCATTGGGTGTTTGATATGATTTCCACTGTTTGCATGCCCAAGGATGGTGTTATTGATTCTTTGATATAATAATGTACAAACTGGTTCTTCAACTCTTATAACTAACTCTTACAGTGCCTACCTATAAAATTTAAAATGTAAAAGCAGTGATTATTAAGGCCTCATTCACACAGAACCAAAGACCAGTCAGTGACTCCCTGATCTCTGTGGAGAAATGTGTATTGCCTGATTGCCTTGATTGGCTGTTGCCAGGTGAAATGTTATAAAGAAAAACCTCTTTGTGATCGCTTTGTTCACAAGCAGCTTGCCGCACTTGCCGGTAGTTTCCATGGAAGATGCCTACTGGTGTAATCAAACACTTACCAGCTACTTTTACTTTGAAGACTAACGGCCTTTCTATCTGGTTTCCATTGCACTTTTACAAGTTTCACTTCTCTCAGTGTGTAGTTGGCACGTGTTTGCAGACAAGTGGCTATTTTCCATACAAAATATGGGTGACTGTGGTGACCTGCTAGCAACTAAAGCAATTGTAAGGAGATTTTTGGTGCAGCACTGTATACCACTTTGCAACCAATTTTACCTAGTGCCAGGCAGCAGCATCCAGCAACCACTTGCCAACCTGTCACTATTTACACATTTATTCCCCAGCAACCAGTGGTTGCCAAAGGAAAACTGATTGATCTCTAGGCCTCTATCATTGGCCACTAAGCACAGCTCTGTTTCTCAGGTTTTTTTGAAAGATCTTTATGTCTACCGAATATTTGTCACTATACTACGTATATACAGTGCCACTATACTAAAGTGGCTTTGAGTCTTTAAGGATGTTCTATAATATTCATAAAAACCCAAAACCACTACAGTATAGTGAAGGCTTTTTCTAATGATTTAATATTTTGAAAGGCTGGCAAATACTGGGGCAATTCTCAGTGACTTACACAAAGGTGTCTCATTAGCATGAGATCAAATGTCATCTGAGTTTATGGCATGCTTAACATGGAAGAACAGCAGTTTATAGAAAATACAAAGAAGTGAAACAATGTTCTTCCTCCGAATTCAATTGCTTCTGACATTTCATTGGCTGTAACAGTCACTGATAAACTTAATAGCATAGGGAACTGGGAATTGTGCTTTCCCTACATCCTGACAATAGGAGAATAATAATCAGTCTTGAAGCATGTTTGAGCAGTGGCAGTTATTTACATCTGATCCTTTAGCTCCAGGTTCCTGTTGACAGAAATGAGACATGGCCACATCACAGCTGCCTTCAGTTTTTGGCATTTCAGCTTTGAAAATAGTGACAGGTCTCTCTGGGCCAAGATTTGCGGCATCCTGATATATCAACGATGCCTAATGTCTTTGATAATATTCTTCTTAGTATTTGCTGACATTCTGAAGAGTTCGTGGTGCATGTTCACTGTCACGTTATTTTCCACCCTCGAAAGACTGGGTGTTTGCTAGGCATCACTCTAAGTGGCAGTGGCTAACAGTACAGTTTTCAATGATTTGTGATGCTGTTTGGACAGTGGCACCTCTTTGATGGTTTCATTTTTTTCTCTTTTCATTTTGACTGTCAAATCCAACTGCGACTTTAGAGGTGTGGTACCAAATGCTTTGCTTAATGTCCCTCCGTCCTCATGAGTTTAGGACTTAATAAAATTACAGAGTTTCTGGTTGGAGTTTTGAAAAAGTGTCAGATTATTCACTTATTGCACTTTATTGGACATTCAGTTGCCAGTAACTTGTGCTAACAGCCCAAAACATCACCACAGACTTGACATTTTATTTTCAGCTACCGCTTCACATTATCAAAAGTCCCTTTGAGAATTTAGATTTTGACATTAAAGTGATGGCACTTCCTGAGTGGAGTAGATAGGAAGGTAAATGGAAGTTAAATTAAATTAGTCTCTAACCAATCATTTCCCAAAGCAAGCTATTTTTCCGGTCCATAATCATAGGAGTATGCAATCCCCCAGATTGCCTAATTTGTTAATAAAAGTCTTCTCATGACACCTTTTGCTGATTTGTAAAACAAGGCGATAGTGAAAATGAATACTGTGAAACGAGAAGGGTTTGGTTTTTTTTGCCAAGAACTAAAGATATTTATTAATAAATCATGATTTCATGAATGAGAAAAGGAGAATTTCAATGGGTAATTGAAGCACACATCAAACCTTCTGTCCATTATTAAGCATTGTTGCCATGCAAGCTAATATAAACCAATAACCCTAAAACATTGTATTTACATATTTATTTAATCACCTTTTTAGATGTCCAGATGGTTTTTTTAGATGGTTTTTTTTATTATTATTACAGAGTTGATTAATTCCAGCCTCAGCAATAATAATCAGTCCTGGCGCAAACACAGGCCACTGTTCTCCAAGGCCAAAGTACAAAGAAAGCACCGCTCAAAATCACAATTAACCTTTGCATTACTGCAATTTTTGGATCCTTTTAAAACCACTGCACAAACTTTTCCATTTGATTTATGTACAACCATCAGCTCGATCATCACAAAGGTTTAGTGGAACATTATCAACTTGAGTGTTCAGATCTATCATACAGGAATGTGGACACACGTGTACAGAGAACAGTTAAAAATAGAGAGCTCTGTACATAACTGAAAAAAATGAATGAAGACTAAACATCACTGTCATCAGTCCAACTTTGCTAAAAGCTCTAAAGTACTTTTGTATTAAATGGAAAATGAAGCAGATTTTTCATGGTTTTATAAATGATGCTACAATGTTTAATGGAAGTATTCATATATTCTCTCTCTTTGTCTCTTTGACTATTTTCCTGACAATTTCCTCTTCTTTTTCCTTCTTCCAGTGCCTCTGGCCAGTGCCACTGTCCTGCTCCCAGATGACTGTTGAAAAATGAATGAAGTAGTGTGAACTTTTCTTAGGAAAAGCACTTTTGGGATGTGTCCACTTAGAGAAGGTTTTTTTTTTCTTTGTCAAAAAATAAGAATGCTGGTACAACAGAAATATTCTCTGGATACTCCTTTAGTTGTGAGTTTCAGTAGCCCATCCACTGGTGAGGGCATCCTGGCTCCTTCAAACATGTCATCTTGCTGAATGTGTCAACAACTTTACTGCAGTGTTTTCATCCAACAAAAAAAGCATTTTTTAGAAACTTTTGGCATCCCTATTTTTTGTTTTCCTTAGTCATGCCTGTTATATTGCAATGGCTGAAAGGGGCTGCCTAAAACTGGTACCTGAGTATGAGCAAACAGCACGTAAGATTGCTGACTACCGCAACCACCTGACATTCGGCCTCATATACAGACAGAATGGTATTATCCCTGAAAGCCTGCAAATGAAATTGTCAAGGCCACCGAGCTACCAAAGGCACAGAGTCAGTTGATGATCTTCTGCACATCGAAGACCTTCTACACATCGTGTGGTAAAGTAACTCTCTGGATAAATCAAAAGAGCTGCAGGATCACACACAGTCCCCAGCAATTTCTTACAGGAGACTTCACCCTTATATCATAAACATATTGATCCTTCTCCAGCCTGCTTTCATTTATCCGAGCTGCCATGCTGTTTTCAGAGAGAAACAGATGCATGAAACCCGTGCCTGCACTGAGCACATTACTCGATTTCTCATTTTTGAGCTGCAAATACGCGCTGCTGTTGCTAGGATGCTGGTCATTAATGACATGAACTGGCTGCACATGTTTGTTTATGCATTTATACACTATAAATTTCCCCCAATTAGGTCTGGCTGAATCTGGTGAGAATCAGACTGATGTGTTGCGAGTCCACCCCTGGCTCTGGTACAGCACTACGCCTGATGTAAATGGTAACATATTTGAGATTTGGTCACAGTTAGAGCTGTATTGGTGATTTTGGACAATGGAGTACTCAGAGATGGAGATGACTACGTTGTTCTGTGCTGGGAATGAAACAAAACCGGTGAGTACAGAGTCTGCAGTCTGGGACTTGACACATGCCGCTGTGGTGTGCAGACAGCTGGGCTGTGGTTCTGCCGTTTCAACCAAAGTCATCAATCTACCCAGCAAAACACCGATGTGGCGTTTTTGTCTCCACTGATAGACTGGAGCTGTAAATCCACGGTTTTCCTCCTCGGTCATTGAGGTGAACTGTGCAGGTGGCAGCGGGTAAGAGCTGAAGACACAACGCTGGACCAGTAAATCAAGGTCATCAACCACAGAGGCACCAACAGACAGATGGAACTTTTCTGGGTTGTGGCGGAAATTCTGGATTTAACAAGGAGCCCATGAGGAGAAATATGCTCCCTCTCTTTATTCCATTTATTGATTTTGAACTTCTGATGATTTCTCTACTCTTTATACTTCTTTATTAATACAAAGAGCTCATAATCAAAAATAGGTCAGAAAAAAAGAGATTTGGTATCATTATTATATATTATATTGATATTATTGCCATCTTGACATAGTTCACACAGTTTACACAGTTTGAAACAGATAGTAACCTGACTTTTTGCTCTTTTATCCCAGTCTTATGCTGTTTTGACTCACCAAGTCAGTTTGAAGACAGCTAATGACCTCAAATGGTCTCAGATATGGTCCTTATCTCTGAAGTAACCATTTTAGAGGTGTGGGAATTGAACGTTAATTGCACATGGTTACTGTAATTTTGGTTACACACCTCTTTTTGCTTGTGTGACTATAGAACACTCACCTTCAGACTTCACCAGTGGGTTATATTGTGCTATCTATGACAATCTTTTACCCGCACATGGTTGGAAGGAGTGCCACTAAAGGGAAATGAGGAATTGTGTTTTCCTGTCCTTATATTTAACAATGATCTAATTATTCACATCCACCATGAAGTAAAACAAAGCATTGCTTTTTTTCACTGTAAAATACACTTTACTTGAAACATTTTTGGATGTGCCTTTGATGAGATTTATTCCTTCTCTCTGGAAATTAAACCAAAAACTTGCAGTTGTACAACTTAATGAAATCTCTAAATACTTTTCACGTAGTCTGTAGTCTTAGGGATATTACTACTGCATATGTAGCACTGTTCTAAATAACAGTGTATCCCTTCATTTTAGGGAAGACTTGTCACATACTAGTGCCACAACAATTTTTCTTCCATGTTCTTCTAGCTTTCCACAGAATAGAGGGTTTTCTGTCGGATTAACTTGGTACATTTAACACTATAATTTCAAATGTCTGTGAAATAAAGTAGAATTGATTTATTTCCTAAAGAAAAGAAAAAAAAAATCGGTGTGACTTAGTGAGTCTCCGCTGTCGTGTACACACACTGCTGCTTCTCCCTTTGCTGCAATCAATCCCTTTAATTACTCTGTCGTTGCTGCAACCAAAGCCTTCATCAGAGCCCAAAACATTGCAATCCTGACAGACTACACAGAAGAGAGGGGAAAAGGCGAGAGTAAAGGAGTTAATTCATATGTTTAAGATGTTTCAGGAACATTTAAACTGTTCAAGACTGGCAACCATCATTTCCATCCCTGACCACGTGTTACAGTAGATATGGGTGCAAGTTAGTTAGACATGCACGTTGACAGCGAGGCTTTAGCTCTCCCTATTAGCTGACGAAAATCAGACACATTTTTTTTAATTGCTGTCTCTAAAATAATGCATGAATTTAACCCTATTTTATATTCAACTTTGATTATCTGATACACAAAAAACCCTATCATGTTTTGAATTATTTTCAAAGTTTTACAAAAAATGTCTTGTTTGAGTAATTCTTTTATAGAAATAAGTACAACTCAAAAGTGCAGTGAAACTCTTTAAATGTACTTTTAGGCTGGAGGCCGCAGTTTTTCTGAACTCTAGTTAACTTGCTGAGAGTGCAGTACTCTGCTCCCCTCTAGGCACTGTTCAGAGGCAGCCTCAGGGGTGTTACTTTGCTTTTCATCACTCTCAACCTTTAGAACGTGCCCATAGGAGGTGACAATGCTCTGGCTGAGAACTGGTGTTGTTCTACTTGTTCAACTCAGCTGCGCTCTTGTTGTGTTGTTCTGTCTTTGTGTTGCTGATTTGTTGTAATGCGATCACTAATGAATACCACACAAAAGTGAAATGCTCAAAAAGACAAGTTTGGAGTTTTGTTTTGATGGCGTATAGGAGTACAAAGTAGCTGATTAAAAACTAATTCAAATTCATACATATCACATTAGACTACTGTGCCATGTCTGCGGATAAAAAGCAGAGGTTTTGGCTCAGTAAGCAACACTTCTTGGCTGGCTGATAGATTAACTCGGAAATGATTATCTGATAGAAATGGTGAAAAACAAAAAGTCTGATCAAGTCATCAGACTAATATCGTTCACTTGCATCGGATTGTACTTTGAGGAAGAAGAAAAAAAAGAAGTTCTCTGTTGGGGATGTTGATCTATTTTTGTTTTATGACAAAAGATATTTGTCTTAGTCTCTGAATAGTTAATTTGACTTTCTATTTTGGTTACTGATCTCTGTGATATTACATTACCAATTGTGGATGATATTTGCAAGATTATTAAGTTGTGCACTCAGTAATTGGGAATATAATAAATAATGCTATATTTAAAAATAAATGCCCGGAGTAATGCACGTAAGCCACCAGCGTCAAGATCACTGTATTAACTACGATAAAAGGCAATGTAATCTTTAAAATACACTTGACATAATGCATAGGTTGATGTATTTACACATATTGTATACACAACTATCAGCTTTGTTGATGTATTTATTTTAGTGCCGTCAGCGTTAATCTTGTTAAAATGACGTTAACACCATACCCGCATTAACGTGACAAATCTCCGCCGTCAACACGTTAGTGCGGTTAGCTCGTTAATGCGTTAGCGCTGTGCAGCCACTCACTAACAGAGACTTGCCGTGTTAATGCGGTTATGGCGTTAACGCCATTTTAACGAGATTAACGCTGATAGCACTATTTTATTTCTTTGCATTAGTATTGTCACTCACTCGCACACACACACACATATTAATCAATTATATGTGTGTGTGTGTGTGTGTGTGTGCGCGTGTGTGTGTGTGTGTGTGTGTGTGTGTGTGTGTGTAAAGTACTTGCTTTATTTGCGGGGACACGTGGCGCTGGGGGTTGGGAAGCACATCTGTAACCGGAAGGTCGATCCCCGTGCTCTCTGTCCTGGTCGTGGGTCCGTGGGCAAGACACGTTACCCTACCGCGTACTGGTGTTGGCCAGAGGGGCCGATGGCGTGATATGGCAGCCTCGCTTCTGTCAGCTGTGGCTACAACTGTAGCTGCCTTCACCAGTGTGTGTGAGAGTGAATGAATAATGGAATTGTAAAGCGCTTTGGGTGCCTTGAAAAGCGCTATATATTATTATTATTTATTGTTGTCAAAGTGATATACTTAATCACTTCAAGAAAGCAAACAAAAAGGAGGTGGTAAATGTTATTTTATATTGTAAAAATGGGTCATTTTAAACCATTGCAAGGTGGTTGCTAGGTAACATGACAACATGATGCATAATTCAACTTTTGTGGACATAAATTAGATGAGAAACATTCTAAGATGTTTTTTAAGGTGTTAAAAGGTCATTTTAGCATGTTCCTACCCAGTTCTTTCTGGGTAGCATGATAGTGATAAGAAGCTGTGAATCCCTAAGACGTACCTGTGTGTAAAATTTGGTTGCTCAACTACTAATGGTCTGGGAAGAGTTTGTGGACAAAGGAACAAACACACAGACATACAGGGTTTTGTTTATTATTGTAAGATTTTACTGATTTGCTGATTTTACTGATTTGGTGAAGTGAATGTGCACTAATGACAAAGACAATACTAATGATAACATAAAAGATGTTAATCGATGAATGCAAAAAGAACTGAAATCAAACTGAGCTCAAGAAGAGTACAAGTCGTGTATTAAGAGTCTTGACACAACATGTAAGAGAACCTAGTCAGACATGCTTGTTGTTCTTCCTCCTGTTCTAGAAACTGTGCCTCCATAAGACAGTAGTTGATACATTTTTGAAAAGGGGCAAGTAAATGGCACATCAATATCATACACTCAAGTGCTGAAAAGAAAAGCAGTTCAAGCTGCACTCTGCAGCTGACATCTCAGCAACCCTAACAAATCACAGGGGAATTTAGGATTTTGACCCAAATGCCCTTGAAAATAGTACAAAGCTTTTAAGTTTTCGCTTTCAATATCAATTTACTCTGAAGGAAATGCTCTGTAAATTGTCTGTGTGTGTACTTTCTTGGCTTTCTATACACATTATCTATACCATACTGTAATGGACTGATGAGACACTTTCCTGTTTGACTTCTGGTGCCAGCATCTGTCTTTTGCCCACTTCTAATGAGCCAACAGTATTTGTCCTGTTATTAACCTATCAGTCACGAACCCCTGAATGAATCAACTCAAATCCTCACTCTGTCAGCTGTCATCAATCTTTAGCCGTCACTGTCCTTTACAAAATGCACACATGCTTGTTGGGTGGCATCACTGTCATTTTGGGATTTTTTGTTATTTGTTTATTTTTTTTTTTTTAAAAGGCTCCAGTAATTCATTTATAATACCTCTTTGCATCTGTAATTTGGAATTTCAAACATACACTATGTGCATTTATTGTAGTTTTGTAAGTACACATATTGAAGACATCAAATATGTCTTCAATATGTATATAAAATAAGATATATGGAATTATGTAGCACAGAAAAAACTGATAAATAACTATAATATAAATATAATATATAATATAAATGGTTTTTACTTCACAGATATGCCTTGTCAGGGTTCATTTGTGGAATTTCCTCCCTTCTTAATGGATTGGGACCATCAGTTGTGTTGTGCAGAAGTCAGGTTGGTACACAGCTGACAGCCTTCTTTGACAACTGTTAGAATTAATATATTATGGCAAGAACCAATCAGCTAAGTAAAAACAAATTAC
This sequence comes from Haplochromis burtoni, assembly GCF_018398535.1. Taxonomy (NCBI): domain Eukaryota; kingdom Metazoa; phylum Chordata; class Actinopteri; order Cichliformes; family Cichlidae; genus Haplochromis; species Haplochromis burtoni. The sequence goes on along the minus strand of NW_024582867.1, from coordinate 313,494 downwards.
AGTCCATCATTACTTTAATAATTGAAGGTCAGTGTGTCCGGGAAAATTGCAGAAACTTTGAATGGGTCCCCAAGTGCAAAAAACATCAAGCGCTACGAGGAAACTGGCTCACCTGAGGACCACCCCAGGAAAGGAAGACCAAGAGTCACCTTTGCTGCTGAGGATAAAGTCATCCGAGTCACCAGCCTCAGAAATCACAAGTTAAGAGCACCTAAGAGAGACCGGATAAATGCCACACAGAGTTCCAGTAGCAGACACATCTTTACATCAACTGTTCAGAGGAGACTGCGTGAACCAGGCCTCAAGAAACAACTAAGGGAAAGCAATAAACTGAAGAGATTTGTTTGGGCCAAGAAACTCCAAGAATCAACATTAGACCAGTGGCAATATGTGCTTTGGTCTGATTGTGTGACGCAGAACTCCTTCAACACTGTTGGAAAACCATTTCAGGTAACTCCCTCATGAAGCTCATTAAGAGGATTCCAGGAGTGAGCAAAGCAGTGTTGATTTTGAAGAAACAACAATATATAAAGCACTTTTTGGGGTATTTCAAACTTTTTTGTTTACAACATTAAATTTGTTCATTCATAGCTTTGATGCCTTCAGTGAAAGTCTACATCGTAAATATTCATGAAAACACAGAAAAAACATTAAATGAGAAGGTGTGTCCAACCTTTTAAGTTGTAGTTTATATCGATGAATAATGTAAATTTAATTTGTGGATTGTGGATGTAAAAAACAACAAGGGACAAGGACAAGGGTAAATTAGTGTATTAGAACCATGTCAAACTGCATTGTCCCTTTTAAATAAATAAATAAATTGAATTGTTCCTCGGAAGCAATGCTTGCTCTTCTTACTCTCATAGAGCAGATATAGCATAACTGTAAAATCACCTCTAACTATAGTGCACTTGCTGAAAAGCGACTGAGGCCAGTGAATTTCACACAGACTTCTGTCCAAACACAACACTTCAACCTAAATTTGTTTCGAAACTGCAAGAATTATTCCAGACCCCCCTTGTGCATTCCTAATGTGGCTCAGTGATATAGCAGCACCTTTACTGAGCTTTGTTTTTTCTTTTTCATCACAGAATTCAATTCTCTGTTTGTAGAGCCCTGCTGTAGGTGCCTGTTTCTTGGCTGTGAGCAGCTGAGTCAGAGTGAGGAGAGAAATTGCAAGAAATGGGCTCCAAGTGCACTCATTGTTCGACATATTCTCCATGTGGACATCTGGGGCCTATCAAGAAGCACAGGAAGCTCAGGTGTGTGGAAGGCTTTCATAATAAGGGAAACGAAACTAGCACCCGATACAAGAATGCAAAGATGGGAGGCACAGCATAAGTGCAAGAACTCGCCAAACTACTTGCAGAAGTGTTGCCAGCCCTCTCTTAATGCTACGCTTCTCTGTTTCTTCTCTTATTTCTCATGCACACAGACCTACAGTAAAATGCTCCCTGACCCAGAAGTGCCAAGCAGTGAAGCTGCATTTAGCTGCTGCGGTGTATAATGCTCTTTGATCGTGTCTGATCAGAATTTGTGACACTTCCCAGCTCTTTCTCTTTTGCCTGTTAGGGATTTGAATAATGAAGCAACCGTCTCTTAAAGGTGCTTTTAGGTTCTCTATTTTCTCTGTTTTACATTTCAGCAAGAAAAGCATCTCCATCTTTCTGTTATGCAAGTTTATTTGAAGCAGGCAAGGCTTGAGGGGTTTCCAATTCTGGGTGAGCCTCGCAAGGTGAGGTTACATCAGGAAGTGATGCTTAATCTTCACTTTATTGTGTGTAATGGTAAATAACAGTTCACCCCCACATTCCATATTTTCTTTATGTCACTATTTTTTTGTCCTGCCTTTCTTTCATCCCAAACAACCAGACCTGCCAATCGACTGTGGATATGCACTGGGATGAAAACTTTAAATGAGAAGCTACAGCCACTGACGCAAGAATAATGAATCATTTGAAAGTTGGAATCAGAGAATTATAACCTTTACAGACTATTGACATGGAGACAATCATCCCACCTGTTATTTGTCATCATTCTTTGTGACTCCTTTCTCAGACTCCTATAGAGACGCCCACTGAAAATAAAAAATACCCTTACTTTCTTTCTGCTCATGCACTCTGTGTCAGACATCAAGAGGAGCAAAAAAATTGTATCCAGAAGGAAAAAGTCAAAGATTTTTGGACACACTACCTGTTGGTATTTTGGATTAATCATATTTTGTTATACTGTAGGTTAACTAAAATCTACAGTCTCTTTTTACTTGTTTCGGCCAGTCCCTTTACGGGTCGTCACAACGGATCGTCTGCCTTCATCTAACCCTCTCTCTGGTGTATCCTTCTCTGTCACACCAACCCTCTGCATTTCCTCTTCCACTACGTCCATGAATATTCTCTGTGGTCTTTCTCTTTTCTTCATGCCTGGCAGCTCCATTTTCAGCACCCTTTGTCCAACATATCCACTCCCCCTCCTCTGCTCATGTCTAAACCATCTCAGCCTTGCTCAGACTTTGTCTCCAAACTGCTCAACCTCAGCTGTGTCTCTGATGTACTCATTTCTAATCTTTTTACATTTTTGTCACTTTCAATGAACATCTTTAGTTCCGCCAACTCTTGCTCGGCCTCCTATCCTTTTGTCAGTGTCGCTGTCTCCAAACCATATATCATAGCAAGTCTCAATACCATCTTGTAAACCCTCCCTTTCACTTTTGCTGCTATCCTTCTATCATTCATCAATTCAATTCAATTTTATTTATATAGCGCCAAATCACAACAAAAGTCGCCTCAAGGTGCTTCATATTGATACAGAGAAAAACCCAACAATCATATGACCCCCTATGAGCAGCACTTTGGCGACAGTGGGAAGGAAAAACTCCCTTTTAACAGGAAGAAACCTCTGGCAGAACCAGGCTCAGGGAGGGGCGGCCATCTGCTGAGACCGGTTGGGGTGAGAGAAGGAAGACAGGATAAAGACATGCTGTGGAAGAGAGACAGAGGTTAATAACAGATATGATTCAATGCAGAGAGGTATATTAACACATCATGGGAATCCCCGGCAGCCTATGTCTATTGCAGCATAACTAAGGGAGGATTCAGGGTCACCTGGTCCAGCCCTAACTATATGCTTTAGCAAAAAGGAAAGTTTTAAGCCTAATCTTGAAAGTAGAGATAGTGTCTGTCTCCTGAATCCAAACTGGAAGCTGGTTCCACAGAAGAGGGGCCTGAAAACTGAAGGCTCTCCCTCCCATTCTACTTTTAAATACTCTAGGAACAACAAGTAGGCCTGCAGAGCGAGAGCGAAGTGCTCTAATAGGGTGATATGGTACTACAAGGTCATTAAGATAAGATGGGGCCTGATTATTTAAGACCTTGTATGTGAGGAGCAGGATTTTGAATTCAATTCTGGATTTAACAGGAAGCCAATGAAGGGAAGCCAAAACAGGAGAAATATGCTCTCTCTTTCTAGTCCCTGTCAGGACTCTTGCTGCAGCATTTTGGATTAGCTGAAGGCTTTTCAGTGAGTTTTTTGGACATCCTGATAATAATGAATTACAGTAGTCCAGCCTGGAAGTAATAAATGCATGAACTAGTTTTTCGGCGTCACTCTGAGACAGGATATTTCTAATTTTAGAGATGTTGCGCAAATGGAAGAAAGCAGTCTTACATATTTGTTTAATATGTGCGTTGAAGGACATGTCCTGGTCAAAAATGACTCCAAGGTTCCTCACAGCGTTACTGGAGGCCAAGGTAATGCCATCCAGAGTAAGTGCTTCGAGATTTCTGGTAGTTAGAATGACTCGGGGGTGTTGATTCATTTAAACTAACATAATCATCCTGCTGCAACCAGGTTTCTGTAAGGCAGAGTAAATCGATTTGTTGATCAATTATTAAGTCATGTACTAACAGAGACTTGGAGGAGAGAGACCTAATATTTAATAATCCACATTTCACTGTTTTACTCTTTGGTTCAGATGTGGATACTGTATTGTTCTTTCTTTGTAATTGTTTATGTTTAAGTTGTTTGTTGCTGGTTTTTAGTTTGTTTTTTGTCTTTTTGGGAGCTGACACACACACCCCTGTCACTCGTCTCCACCCAGTCCACATGGCCAGTATTGTAAAGGTTACTTTTAAAATGTATTCCACTACAGATTACAGAATACATGCCCCAAAATGTATTTTGTAATTCCGTTACGTTACTCAATGAGAGTAATGTATTCTGAATACTTTGGATTACTTAATATATTATCATGCTTTTTACAACTACATGAATGTACTATTGCTGTGTGATTTATTACTATTACTGAAGGTTTACTCGCCATACCAATACAATCTAGATTTTTAAATCTTAATATAAATAGAGTAACAGTAGGGTGGACATTAGTGTAAGGCTGCACTTTTTTCAGCAATGTCGTATAGAAAACAATTCCCGCTATATAAAACAGGTCCGCGCTCTGAACTAGTAAAGGGACCTCTGGCTAATACGTCGGGTTCGGTGTCGGGCTCTTAGCTGAAAACCAGCTTTACTTTGTTGTCTGGGTCAACTTTGCTAGCGAGAGACAGAGAGAGTGAAAGGCTGCTCCAACTGAACTTATCAGGGGTGATCGTGCTCAGAGAGTTGGGAGTTGCCTTGTAATCGGAAGGTTCGAGCCCCAGGCTTGGACAGTCTCGGTCGTTGTGTCCTTGGGCAAGACACTTCACCCCGTTGCCTACTGGTGGTGTCAGAGGGCCCGGTGCGCCAGTGTCCGGCAGCCTCGCCTCTGTCAGTGCGCCCCAGGGTGGCTGTGGCTACAATGTAGCTTGCCATCACCAGTGTGTGAATGTGTGTGTGAATGGGTGGATGACTGGATGTGTAATGCGCTTTGGGGTCCTTAGGGACTAGTAAAGCGCTATACAAATACAGACCATTATTATATTTACATGCTTCCATCTCCCATTTCTGATCAGTGACAACTCATACTTTTAAACTCTCCTTTTTCTCCCTCTGCTCCCTACTGCTTCTAACACCTCTCTTACACCTGTGTCCCTCTCATTCACCCACATGCATTCTGTCTTGCTTCTATTGACTTCCATCGCTCTTGTCTCCGGAGCACACCTCAACCTCTCCATTCTCTCTTTAAATTGTTTCCTATTCTCACTACAGATCGCAATGTCATGTGCAAACATCATAGTCCACAGAGACACCTGCCTAACCTCATCTGTCACCCTGCCCATCACCAATAAAAAAAAAAGGACTCAGAGCCGACCCCTAATGTCATCCCACCTCTACCCTCACATACTTCTCTACCATTCCTGACTTCCTCATCCGGTACCACAGTTCCTCTCCTGGCATGCTATCTTTCTCTGGATCCACAAAGACATAGTGCAACTCCGTCTGATCTTCGGTATACTTCTCCATCAACACTCTCAATGCAAACATTATATCAGTTGTGCTCTTTCTTAACATGAAGCCATACTGCTACTTGCTGATCATCACCTTTTTTCTTGACCTAGCTTCAAAAACCTTTTTCCGTAGCTTCATCATATAGATCATCAACTGTACCCCTTTCCTACAGCAGTACATTCCTCAGGCATTCTCTCCAACATTAAGTTCAACAGTCCAGTTAAAAAGTCCACTACCCTCTCTCCTAGACATCTCCTTACTTCCACCTTACTAATCCACTATACTTCCTAATTTGCTAACTTTCCTTTATTCATCCCCTTCACTCTCATCTCTTTATTATTTGGCTCCTTAAAGTACTTCTTTAATCTTCTCAGTACAATCTCTTCACTCATTAGTACATTTCTATCTCTATGCTTAGTTATGCTAAACTGTAACTCATCCTTTTCCAGCTCGATCTCTCTGCCTAGTTAATTGATGCAAGTCCTTTTCTTCTTCCTTATTGTCCAGCATCACATGAAGATCATTATAAGCCTTTTCCTCTGCAACCTCTATCTTTGCTGTTTACCTAACCTCCTAGTATTCCTGTCTATTTTCTTCTTCCTCACTGACTATCCCACTTTCTTTGCTTCCTTTCTACACCATGGAAAAATTTTAATCCATCTCCAATATTCCTGGCCTCCTACACATAATGCATCCTTCTTCTCTCTATCATATCTGCCAGCTCTCTCCTCCTTTATTAATCATAGTCCCTATATTTAGTTTTCACTAACACCCAGCCTGGGTGGTGTCGACCAACAGCATCCAGGCCTCAACCAATGTGTTATTATCAACATGTTTGATTTGGCCAAGAGTTTATGCACGGATGCCCTTCCTGACAAAACCATCACCATTGTTCCCAGCTTCAGACCAGCATTAAGAGTACACTGGCCTGGCCCCCCCATGACAGAGTTCATATCCACAGTCTCTCATTCTCTATAATCATAAGGACATGCTCATGTCACATGATTATTGTGGTCATGTACTTTCTGGTTAAATGAGACAGAGATAGCAGGCATCAGAGAGAGACAGAAAGTGTTGTGGGTCATAATTGAAGCTCAGCCAGGTTTTTTTTTTCCAGAACGGGGAAAGGTCGAGGCAAAGCATATCGAACTTACATGACTGAAATGCCAAAGACTGCTACTTTGCTCGTGCTTTCACCTTTTCTCTTAAAGGGAAACTAACTCAAGTTTTAAAGCCAGCAGCAGTTCCTTTTGCTATGGGGGACATCAAGAAAGGTTATTTGAACACTTGCTACATCAGAGTTTTTGATTTTATGTTGTTAGATGTTAAACACACTGCCCAGTAAGTCTGTTTATTGCATTTCTCAAGTGGTAAGAATTGAATTTTGATCCTGAAAACAACATGTAAATGTATCCTTTGCCTTGCTTGTCCAAGTGTCTTTTTCTTTAACAAGCTCCAAAGTGAGTTATTATTAGCAACAAGAAAAGTGCTACTGTATGGATTTCTCCAGAAAGGTGTCAGGAAAAAGCCTCTTCTCTCTTAAAAGAGCATGGGCACAAGACTCCTAGAACAATGTCCTTGAACAGATGATACCACAATGGAAATGTTTGACTATAACGTACAGCACTATGTTTGACTAAAACAGAATATATCAACACTTCATACGCAATGTCAAGCACGGAAATGGAGGTTGATGATTTGGGCTTGTTTTGCAGCCACGGGACTTGGGCACCTTGCACTTAGTGAGTCCACCATGAACTTCTCTGTATACCAAAGTTTCTAGAGTTTAATGTGAGGCCCTCTGTTTAAAAGCTACAGCTTGGTCTGAATGTGGTCATACAACAGGACAGTAGTCCCAAACCCCAGCATAATGGCTAAAAACGAAAAGATGAAAAAGAAAAGGTGTTGCAATGTCTCAGCAGGGCTCTAGACTTACTTTTTGCCACGGTTGCACTGGTGCGCCTAACCTTTTTTACTTAGGTGCACCAGCACAAAAGTTGGGTGCACCCAAATCTTTCAACCGCATCGCTTAACACCACTGTTCTACATGTTCACTTTTTATTTTGTTTAACTGAGAGCCATGCTAGGCTCAGGGAGACTCTGCTGACCGTCTGTCCCACGGTCATGCAGGGACTTCATCAAGCTTGGTTGTCTGTTCTTTGTGTGTTTGGATTAAAGAATGTTAGCTACCGCTCACCGCTCGTCTGCAGGCTTTATTTAAATGGAAAACTTCCACAACAGGCAAAAAAAAAAGCTTTTTGCTAAAAAAAAAGATTTAGAGCAGAAGTTTTTTGCACTGCATTTTAAAATGAAAACATATTGCATTTAACATAAGTGAACTCCAGGAAGCCCTGATAAGTATGCCCAATAATAAGGCTCCAGGTCCAGACGGCTTCCCTGCAGAATTCTACAAAGAATTCTGGACAATTTTGGCACCAGTATTCCACAGCATGTTGCAGGAAATCGAGGAAAAGGGCAGTCTACCACCAAATATGAATTCTGCCAACATTAGTCTCCTGCTAAAACCAGGCAAAGACCCTTTATTTCCCTCAAGCTATCGTCCAATTTCTCTTTTAAATGTAGACCTTAAAATAATCTGCAAAGCTCTCTCAAAGAGATTAGAGAAAATGACCCCCCTCTTAATTCATCCTGACCAAACTGGTTTCATAAAAGGTCGGCACTCCTCAACAAACACTCGTAGATTACTTAATTTAATAGACTACTCATACGATAAAAACATCGAAACCATAATATTATCTCTAGATGCAGAAAAAGCATTTGACAGAGTTAATTGGAAATTTTTATTCGCAACTTTACACAAATTTGGTTTTGGAAACTCTTTCATAAACTGGATAAGAATATTATACAATTCCCCAACGGCTCGTATCAGAACAAATGACCAGACATCCTCCAGCTTCTGTCTCCTGAGGGGCACCAGACAGGGATGCCCACTCTCCCCTTCACTTTTTGCAATTTTTATCGAACCTCTAGCAGCAGCATTTAGACAGGCTACAACAATTAAGGGCATAAAATGTAAGAACATAGAACATAAAATCAGTCTCTATGCGGATGATGTGTTGCTTTTTCTGCAAAACACACAAACCAACCTCTCTGAGGTAATTACTTTAATAAACTGGTTTTCAAGAGTTTCAGATTATTCAATTAACTGGCCAAAATCTACAGTTCTCCCCATTAACTGCTCCTTCCATAATTCTTCCTCTGCCCCACTGCAATCCGGAAATATTAAATATTTAGGTATTAATGTCTCTCCTAAGCTTTCAGACTTAACTAAATTAAACCACATCCCACTTCTAAAGAAAGTAGAAGGCGATCTGACTAGATGGAAATCTTTACCCATATCACTCATGGGAAGGGTCGCCACTATAAAAATGATGATCTTGCCAAAAATAAATTACTTATTTTTGATGATCCCTAACAAACCATCACAAGATTGGTTCAGATCTCTGGATTCATATATTTCCAAATTCCTTTGGAAAGATAAACCCCCGCGTATTAGCTTAAAAACGCTACAAAGAACCAAGGATAGAGGAGGATTAGATCTGCCTAATTTTCACCAATACTTCTTAGCCAACAGGCTTCAGTTCATCTCAGAATGGTTAAAACATACCTTCTTAGTTGAGCCCTGGCTAGATGTTGAACAGGCACTATGCAAGGATCTAGAGATTTCAGACCTACCATTTATTAGCTCAAACATCAAAAGACATGAATGCTTTAAAAGTATCAACATCAGCTTTTCTCTAATAGCATGGTGGGAGTTTCTAAAAATAACGGAGTCTTCATTAATCCCATGCAAACGTACACCTATCTGGAATAACCCTGACATATTACAAAACAATAATATGATTAATTTCCCAGAATGGAGTTGTAAAGGAATTAAATACTTAGAACATATATTAGAGGGAACAGAATTTATTCCATTTGACAGACTAGTTGAACAATATGGGATCAACAAGACAAGGTTTTTAGAATATCAACAAATTAAATCCATAGTAAAAAAGAAATTTAACCTCAGTCAAGTTGAATTACAAACACCACTAAGTGCGGCACATTTTCTTACTCTTAAATCCCCCAAATTATTATCTAAAATATACAGAACACTTTCTAAATTAGATGAATCAATATCCCTCCCTACTGCAAAGTGGGAAGCAGATTTATCAGTCAACCTAGACCAAAACTTCTGGTCTCAGATTTGCTTAAAAACCTTTAAATTAATTAAAAATCCCAGTCTGCAATTAATACAATACAAAATACTACATAGAGTGCACTATACAGGTCATCGGATGTTCAAGATGGGCTTTACATCTTCCAACAACTGCTCACACTGTCAAGGCAATACACCAGACAATTACATCCACGCTCTTTGGTTCTGTCCACCAGTGCAAAAGTTTTGGCGCGAGATATGTGAAGACTTATCAAAGTGTCTGAAATGTAACATTCCAACTTCCCCCTTAGTGTGTCTACTGGGCAGCTTAGATAATGTCACTTCAGAAAAGAATATAGCCCATATGATCTTCACTGCCCTATGCATAGCCAAGAAAACAGTCCTCATGAACTGGAAAAATAAAAATAATCTTAATTCTAACCAATATAGAAATTATCTATTAGATTACATTAGTCTTGACACAGCCTCTGCCACCCCATTAGATCAATTGCTCTGGGCCCCTTTTATCAGCTCCATCACCTAGTGGGGGTGGGGGGTCATAGTTTGGTCCCGCCTTCACTGTTGTGATTGGTGAGGGGGTAGGGACAGGCTTAGGGCGTCGGGGGGTTCCCCGGAGGCATCTTCCTTGGGGGGCTCAACCCGGGGTAGCGGTCATGTCCGGTTAGGGGCTCTGTTGGCTCTCAGGTGACTGTTTCCTCGCGGCTGCGTGCAGCGGGGCTAGGGGAGGGTCTGTGCTGACGGACGTGGGTTACTGACCTGGTAGCCTGGCTGCCCCTGGGTGGGTCCGGGATGGGCGTGAGGTTCTGGGGGCGCTCCGTCTCTGGGCTGGGGCCCGGCCGGGCCTCGGGGGCTTGGGTCCTGGTTGGTGTGTTGCCGGGGTTGTGGGCGGGTGGGTGCATGGGGGCCCGGCCCTGGAGCAGGGTGCCGCCGGTGCGTCGAGCCGCCTGGGGGGCTCTTCAACTGGTGGGGGGATGGTCACATCTTGCAGGAGCTTTCTTCTCTTCAGGAACTCTCTGCAGGAGGGGGAGATACAGGAGAGGTGGAGGAAGATCTCAGCCTGGGCGTTTACCGTCTTATGTAGTCTGGAAGATGAGTGGATGGTGGGGTGGGTGCAGTTTTCTCTGTGGTGGGGTTGGGTGGACTGTCCAGGGCTCTGTGGAGCCGGGGGGCGCTACTGCACTGGGCCCCGGTCTGATGGGCCTGGGCCCCCTTTCCCTGGCGGGTCGCGAAGGGTGGGAGTGCCTACTGGGGTCAGCGGGGGAGCTGGCCCCAGGGAGGGGTTACCTGCCCCTCCCTTCCTTCCCTCCCCATCTCCAGCTGCCTCCCTCTTCCCGCTCCTTCACAACCACCCACACATGCAGGGCCTTGGAGTAGGGGTATGTCACCAGGGTGCAGAGGAGGCTACCCCCCCCCTCTGTCCCCTTCTGGCTGCCTCTGCCTCAATTTTATCCCACAACTTAGACATTCACATTATTCACACTCTCATTACACATACATATAGGATCTTGGGGGTGGGCACAATCACGGAGTCCAAATTACCATCAGGGTGTATACCTCACCCCTGACGTCCTTGCCCACCTCTCAATTTTAAATACACTTAGTCATTGAGGGCTAGCAGGAGGGACTATGCGCTTACCTGCTGCTCCTTGGCAGGTAGCTCCATGCCCTCCTGGGTTTTAATTGCACCTTAGAACACATATGCATCAACACTACAATGAGCGGGTGGAGGGAGGTTTGGAGTCTTCTCCCACCCCCATTCTCTGCGGCCTGCTGGAGCGGGAGGGCTAGTAGGAGGAGTTGGCCGTCCGACTGCGGTCTGGGGTGTGGGGCCTCCCTGCTGCTGCGGAGTCGGGGTGGTCTGCCTCTCCCCACCGCAGGGAAAAGGGTAACACCACCTGGGTCTGGGTGCAATTCCCCCCTCCAGGGGCAAGGGTACCTAGACCCGGTTTGTAGAGTACGCTTGGGGAGTGTGATTGTGTGTACAGCGTCTCTTTATGTCTGTCTCCACGTTGGTTGAGTGTGGAGTAGTGCATATGAGAGCATGAGGGTGGGAATGGATGTTTGTGTCTGTGTGTGCCTGTATGTCTGTGTCTATATGTCAGGTTGGGTATCAGACGCCACCTCTCTGGGGACATCTCAGGCCCTCCAAGGTTTGGAGGCCTATCTCCACCCACCACCACTTCCCCTGCCGGTGGCGGACTCCCTCAGGTGTCGGTGTGCTGGTGGTTCTTTGTGTCTGGGGGTGGGCGTCCGGGTACACACCGGCTCACTCCTTGGCGGCCGCTTGTCGGGGCCTGGGGCCTGGGGCTCGCTCGGGCCCCCTTTGGAGGTGGGGTGCCCCCGGCCTCTCGGCCTGGGGCTCGGTCACTCAGGCACAGCTGGGGGCCGGCGGAGCTCACGGGCGCGTCACTGCAACTCCCCCTGGCTTCTGCTCCGCGGCTGCTGGGCGAGCCCTCATCTGGGACTCTCCTCAGCTCTTACTGGAACAGTGGCGCGGCTGCCCCTCTGTTGGTCTTCCGTGGTCTCTTGTGTTCTGGGGGCCTCTGGATGTCTGGAGTTTTGATCTCCTCCATACCCGCTTCACACCCTGGAGGACGGGGCTGTGGCCCCCCCACACTCCCTAGCAGATCATTACATGGAGAAACCTTTGGAATGCAAGCATGCTGATCCACACAGGTATGCACACAGGTGTACACATGGGTATTCACAGACGCGGACTAAAGCTTTCTTGGCTGCTGCCTCAAAGCACACTGTGCGCTGTCTATCTTGCGTGCTGCACAATATCGTTTATTATTTAGTAACTATTGATATCTATGACTAGCTAGTTTATTGTGATGGTGCTTTGTTTTCTCTATTATTATGTTGCTCTTTGTTGTTTGCTGTCTCCTCTGTTTGTTTTTTTTGTTTGTTTTTTTTTCTCCATACAGGTGACCCAGGAGTTGTTTATTTTTCCCCCCCCTTCTCACCGTCTCTTCTCCCCTTTGGTTTTCTTTCTCTCTCTCCCCCTCTTTCTCTCATTCATTCCCCCTGTCCTATTTATTAAAAAAAAAAAAATGACAAAGGATGAACTGAAGCTCTGCCATCACGTAATGTCGCATACTGCTGTTTCTGATGTCATTTAAAAAAAAAAAAAAATGAAAACATATTGCATTTATTTACAATTAAAGACACACAGAGCAGAAAGTGTGTTACTGTTTTACATCCACAGACACACAAGAAAAGAAGCAGGCAACATGAGGTCAAGTTATGGCAATTTTATTTGTGTATTTCAGTACATGTATTTAGATTAGAGTTTTTAAAAAACAAACAAACGTCCCAAGAAGAAGGATGGGGTGAAAGAAAGATGGAGAGAGGAGGAAGAAACTATTGATGTCCTCAAACTCGATGCTGCTGGGTCAGTTCTTTCTCAGCAGTCTGCTCCAGAATCCCCTCCTGTCCTCGGCTTGCTTTTCTTTTGCCTTCAGTTCTTTTAAGGTTTTGTTGAGCTGCTCCTCGGCATCTTTAAATTTTTCTTTCAGCTGCTGTTTGGCCAGTTTCACTTTCTGTTTGAGGAGCTCTTTAGCTTCCTTTTTGTGCTTTCGTATTTCTTTAAGTGCGTCTTTGCAGTCTTTCTTGGTCACCGCAGAGCCGGTCATTTCTTTCTTGAATACCTTCACCTCAATTTTCTCTTCTGCAAGTTCTTCTTGCACTTTCATCAGTTCCTTCTTCATGTTTTGAGTGTAACTCTTTGTATCTTCCATTTCTTTCTTTGCTTCCTGTATTTTAATTTTCTCTTCCTCCAACACTTTTTGAGCTTCCAACAATTCTTTCTTCATATTTTCAATCTCATTTTCTGCCTCGTGTTTACGTTTTTTCTCCTCTTGAAGTTGTTGCTTTACATGCAGTAATTCCTTCCTTAGTGTTTCAGCTTCAGCCATTACATTTGCAGCTTCTTGTGTTGCCAACTGCATTTTCCTTTTTTCCTCTTCAAAAGCTTCCTGCACCTCCTGTAATTCCTGAATCACATTTCCTGCCTCCTTCTTTGCAGTTTGATATTTATTTTTGGCTTCTTGTGCTGTGCTTTTCTCTTCCTCCAATGCTTTTTGAGCTTCCAACAGTTCTTTCTTCATGTTTTCATTCTCGTTTTCTGCCTGTTGTTTTCCCATTTTCTCTCCTTTAAGTTTGAGACCCACATGCAGTAATTCCTGCAATACTACTTCAGTTTCAAACTTTGAATTTTTAGCTTCTCCTCTTGATTTTTCTGCCTCTTCTTTTAATTTGACATTTTCAGCCTGTATCATTTGAAATTCTTCTTGCAGGTTAATCAGCTGTACTGTATTGTATGGTGAAGCACTCGCCGATCCTCTTCTCGTTCTCCCTCGATTCATTTTGGCCTTTTAAACAAAGGAACCAACGTATTGTAGAGGAGTGAAGTGAAGTTTTCGATGTTTTCTTCGTCAACTGTCGTTTGTCCTGCACAGAGATGCTGCTGTAGATGTGTCTCTAGCTGTGTCTGGATACAATGAAACATGCTGTAACTAAGTGCTTGTGTTGCACAGTTCTACTGAACATTCCATTTCATGCATGCTCCGCCCACATGGTCAGGAATGTCAGGTGCTGCATCACCAAATGCTGCTCCCGTTGCCTAGCAATAACAGCTGTTTACTTTTTGGGGTCTGGTTCATTGTTTAATAAAGAAAACATGTCCAAGTATTGGGTGCTGAGGCTCAGCGCATATTCTAGCCTGCTGTGTGGGTGGGCAGCTAGAAATCACTGGTGGGCAACATGAGTGAGGAGAAAACTGGAGCAGCCAAGCAGGGAGCTGCAGGTTGCTGGTTTGAGTCTCTGTTCAGATGCTGGTGTCTCCTCTCTCTGAGATGTCTGCAAACAGTCCCAGATAAAACAATAAGGATAATAAACAAACACGTGACTAAAATAACAATTATGACTCTGATGTGTTTCATGTGTAGCAGGATGGCCTCTATACAGCAGTCGCTGCAAGCATCCACATCGCCACACTTACTTTCTTTAAGCAGGCGTGCTGGGCTCCTCCTAAGGAAAGTTTGAAACTTCATTTCCTTCATGCTGGTGAACTTTTTACCAAATATTTTCATCAAAGCTTCTCCATCACTGACAGGGATTGTTTGGATCTTCACACTCATCTCCACCAACCCTAAAAAATGAGTCTCACTTTGCTCATATAATGCCAGGAGTGTCTCCATATTTCACAAAAGTCTATGCAAACATGTAACAGTATCCCATATTCATAGAAATATTATTGATATTATAACAAAAGCTGTCACCAACACAATTGTCCCAAGTGCTTTTTTATTAGTTATTGCAAATGCTTGATTGCAGTTCTTGCTAGATGACAAAACCACTTATTAGGTTTAGAAGGAAAACTTTTTCTACATGAGGTAAAGTTGGAGAGCTGTTTCCCCAAACTAAATGAAATCATCATTTAAAAAACTACAATCTGTATTTACTCTGAACATCTGTGTTAACATTTGAAATTGGAAACATGTAAGTGTAACAAACATGTTAAAACATAAGAAATCAGGAAGGGGCATGTATAGGAATTTCTTTTACTTATGTATTAATCACATTATTTTATTGTATGATACCTTGGTGCCACTGGATTTTAACATGTCTCACACTCATACAGTAAGACAAATGGTGGGGGTCTAGTAAGGAAGTTGGGGAAGCAGACAGCTCCACAGGAAGAGTCTTTTGTCTCTTTGAGGACTCTGGTAGGTAGCAAGGGAGTGTGAACCTTAATTGCTGTCCATACAGACAATGTTGATTTTAAAATAATTAACAATCTTGTCAACACAAAGTTCTTTATTTGGAGCACCATTCTACAAGAAAGATAAGTTACTGAAAAAGTTCTTGTGCTTAAAGTGCTTTGGCACTCTTTGGCAATATTGTGTTAAACTTTATCATCATCTCGGCCTCCTCTGACAACCTGTTTGCTGCTGCCTGCTGCTGGAAGGCAGTAGGGAGAGGGGACACTTGGGCCATGCATTTATCGCGGCATATAATGTGTTTTCTGGATACACAGCATTCAGAGGGTGATGGCTCCGTGTCAGAACACTGACTATGAATTTCAGATGGATCAGGCCTTAACGAAAAAGTTAGCAATCGTTCTTTTCATCTTTTCTCATTACCCACAGCTACATCCACTTTCTGCAAACAAATAATGCAGAAAACAGAGATTTGAGATGGGAAACTGTTCTTGAAATATACTGAGAGAGAGAGAGAGAGCCGTGCAGGAAGTGTGATTTTTATCATGGTGGAAGCACAACAGCAAAAGTACGAGGGAATTCATGACGATGTTTAGCAAATGTGAACCGTGGTTTGGATCTTCTTTTGCTGCTGGTTCAGTCAATTTTGGTTGGAGAGAGACAAAACCTGCAGCACCAGAATCGAGTGCAAAGAAAGATGTAAATACAAAGCCTGGACCCGATGCATCAGAATCTGTGAGCTTTCGGCTTTCAGCCCCGACGGCAAGAAAGCCGACATCTCACCATTCACAACATCTGTTTGTTTCTGGTCATACAACTTATTTAATCAAAGAATGTATATAGTCTTTTTTTTCTTAGACTGCAAAAATCATTTTAAAACTTTCTTTTTTAGATGGCTGTATTTCAAAGGGCTTCAAGATCTATAAGCTTAAAACAAAATTGCCAGCAGCTTTCAACCAACTCATGTTGTTAGCATTGATAAGCTATCAAGAGATAGTGTCTATGACCAGCTGATATGTCAGGGGAAAACAGGAAGTCAACTTGTCTTTATTTTTAGTTTGAAATCAGAAGACAAAAGTATTCAAAAATAAGACTATGACTAATGCTTGAGAGATATACAAAAACTTAAAAAGCGGATTTGCAAAAATAGCCTTTAACTTATCTCTTGTTGGGATCCTTTCCCCTTGTGAAGATAACGGGAACCAAAATGTTTCAGTTTTACTATGAAGCATGTTGTGGACAATGTCAATGGTCCACTTGGAGGCTTTTGAAAGAGGCTCAAAGAATTACATGAGACCTTTCCATCTCAACTATGCAAAACAGGAAGTGACCCTAAAATGACTTTTGTGTCTTCAATTTAAATACAAATAAGAAGGTTGAGCTAAAACACAAGAGATTGCAGGTTTTGTCATTCAAACCACTGGCTCTGCTTTCAAAGTAACACTAACACAGAAGCTCTGTTTTTAAATGGTAGCTTATGCAGGATTTGTGTATACAGCCACACAGATCGGCAAGCACACACATGCTCTCTTTCACACACTGAAATAAAGATAACCCTTGACATAATCTTTACCCCTGTAATTATGCCCTGGTGCATAAAGCTACCAGTGTGTCCAGGTTTTCTATGCCGACAACGCAACTGTTGCTAGGAGACAGGTAGCCCCTCAATGAAACATGGATACACTGTCATTAGTGACCAGATTCTTTTTCATTTACCTAAACTGTCTGAATCGCCTGGGCTCTTATCTGATTTAACTTCCATTTTGCTCAAAGTCACTATAGAAACCATCACTTGGGACAAGAGTGCATCAATTTGACCACGAAAAAGGCCTCAGGTCAAAATGAAGAATTGTGTATTTCACGTATTTCTCTCTCTTTTTTTTAAAGGGAATGGCAGCAGGCAGTTGTCCATAAACTGCCTTGTGCTGCAGCGCAGCCATTTTGAGCACTAGAAGAGAACAATCTTACCCACAACTGATGGCCATAGTCCATGATGAATTTGCCATGGGTGGTGTGGTTCCCCTTCTCTTTAACCCACCAGTGGGCTTGATGGGAGCTGTTTTTGGATTATCGCTTTGTGAAGCTGTAAAAACAGGGCCAGGATGACCATTCAGGAGTTCAAGAAGGGAAGGAGAGTTGCATTTGTTGACCCTTTTCATGGTCATTTGTGAAAGATAGTGTGTTCCCATGCTTCTTGTAAGGAGTGTCACTGAGAGATTTGAACTGCAGAAAAATATTAAAACAATAAAAAATTTGACAAACTTGACAAAATTGCAGTGTAAAGAATTATTGTTGTGGACGATTATCTTTTAAATGGCTTGCTCTCCTAAAACTGTCATCATCATATCTACACATCTTCATCCGCGATTCCCTTTTTTTTGTTGTATTTGCTTTTGTCATTATTTAGAACTGCAATCAGTGATTTTTAAAGGATTAAATAAATCTCATATCAACTACTAATTAAGCAAATAAAAAGAAAGACAACAAAAATAAAACTCTGGAGAGATTAGTTACTAGCAAAATTATGATCAATCTGCTTGTTTTTTATTCCGGTTAAACAGGTTACTTCCTCAAACAAAAGACACAAAAGCAGCCTGATATCAGACAACATTGTCCTCTATTTGCTCTTTTGTCTTCCTTCTTTCCTGTCTACCTACCTTTAGATGCCAGAGTGTAAATCAGGCCAGCGCATGATGTCACTGGTAATTAATGAAAAGAATAAATAAACAAGACAAGCTGAGAATAAATATCAATGCCTGAGAGCTTCTTCGCAATATAACATAAAAAACAACGAATTGTTGGTGGATCTCAGATTTTCACCATAAATTGATACAGAAAAGGTGGAAATTGTGCCTAAAATCCAAGCTTCATAAAACTGCTTAATGTTGCTCTAATATCAGGTTGACTGTGGTCTAGGAAAACTGCCTTAATATGCCTGTGATCTTTCTTTTTAAAAGCTGTCAGGTTCTCTTCTTCAGCCTTGACGATGCCGCTTGAATACAAATACCTTCACCGCCGCATAGCAAAAGCAATTTTACAATATTGATCCAACGCTAAATCCACAATTTTGTTATGTGTTATTGTATCAATACTCCAGATCTTGAACAGCCTGACCTCCATTTTTATAGCTTTTACTAAAAAAAGAAGAAAAAAAAAAGGTCTCTCAACTCATGTTTGGTAACTAAGTGAGCAATCCATCCAGCCTTTCTAAGAATACACATGACACCATCTCTGCCGCTCTTTTGAGCAAACACAGCTTCGTAGCAAATGACAAAGATCTGCTGACCTCCTCTCCTCCCTGGCAGAGAGAGAAAAAGATTCAGAAGAAAATATTGGACTCTGAGCCAAAAGCCCTCCCGCCGAGCTTGATACAAGTTTTTGCTGACTGCTCAGACTGTGGATCCAACAGTTCCTTCCTCCTCGAGTCAGACTGTGAGACAGCACGAGACCGGGCGAGAAGAAATAAAAGATTACAGAAAGCAGGCCGGGTTCACCAATTGAAAACTGTCGATTCAGTCACTTAAGGTATTATTTGGCCTTATCGGAGAAAATAGAAGTCTAGGTGTGCACCTGCTCGGCAAATCTCTCTCTGAAACCAAAACCTCCATCCGGCCATTTCTTGAAGGAATTCAACTTACTGAGTTCCGCCGCTGGAAAATTTTCATGCTGTGTTTTGCAACTTGTACTGTGCATAGAAGGATGTTTGACTGAGAAGAAGTGATTAAACAAATTAAGTGTACAACAGACTGGCACGGAACAGCAAATAGGTAATTGGGATGCTATTCACCAACCGAAGCTAATGGGCCAGACAAAAGGGAATATGTATCCGTTTTCAGTTTTTCCATTGATTTCCGCGTCTCTATTTGCATGTCCAGCATGCGTGTCCTGTGTGTTCTTCAGCAGTGGTGGTTTTGAACGTGGTTCCTCTTAACCACACAAAACTGAAGTGTTATAATGATGCGTAATGGACCAGTCGAAGTGCTGACCTCGGCACGGATGATGAAAGAGATGCATATATTTCAAAAAGATCAAAGACATAACCAAGTGATGTTGACTGAACCATTAGCTGCCCCTATTAGCTCATTGTAATTTGCCCCCAGTTATACACAAACACAAATCACCATCTTCGACACTGAGACATTTCACAGTGTTTGCTCAACTGTGTGGATGCAAACACCCACACATACACAGATAGGTGCAGTTCTTTTTCCCCCTCTTTCTGTCAGTGTCTGTATATGAGACGCTTGTGGTGGTAAAGCCTCCACAGACTACAGGAATACGAGCATTTGTATCTGTGCAGAAACATTTTCCATTAAAAAAACACATTTTGGCTTCAAAACTAGGAAGGAAGGAAGGTAGGTAAGAAGGGAAGGAGAGAGTGACTCAGAAATAAAAGACTTTAGGGTGTTCTACCAGGCAAATCAGGCAAAGACATATATTTAAGTACATTTAAGCTGGCTGTCATTTGTTATAAACCCTGCTATGCACCACATACAGAATGTAAATAACAATGTTGAGTTAAGGTTTTTTTTTATATCACCATAGAGATTTGCTCCACACTGTAACCTCACTTACTAGTTTAACCCTATTGATCAGGGCTGCAAGCTCTATTGGTTTCCAGTAAC
Organism: Haplochromis burtoni; assembly: GCF_018398535.1. Taxonomy (NCBI): domain Eukaryota; kingdom Metazoa; phylum Chordata; class Actinopteri; order Cichliformes; family Cichlidae; genus Haplochromis; species Haplochromis burtoni. Next base: position 293,584 of record NW_024582867.1, on the reverse strand, counting down.
TGATGCAGCAAGTCTCCTCTGGACTCTTCGATTCACTTGCTGAGCTCATCGCCAAGAGCATCCATCTATGACTATTGACACAGTGAGCTTCCTCTTCAGAGATGTTCCATCAGCCAGGACCTGGTAAGACTCCCACAACAAGTCACATTCTCCTGGGAAGCACTGAAACCATATGTAGGGATGTGTGACATATCAGTGATCGATATATTACTGGCTAATAAGTGTTTTTTTCTGGTGAGATAAGGTCAGCTAATAATTGTGCCCGATAATGCAGAACATGCGCCAGAGAAGGAAGGTTACTCGACCCAAATTCTGAGTGAGTTTGTTTATTTTTTTATTTTAGCATCTCTTCTTCTCAAAGCCAGTGAAGTATAACTTCCATACATTGGTTGTTTTGAAAAGAATCTGATTTGACTAGTGCTCACACACACAGACACAGTGGAAAGGAGAAACAAGCAGAGAGTGAAATGGGTTACAGTAAGTCCCGCTTAAGTCAAGTAAAAAATGGTCTACTCTTATAAAATGCCTTTTAACATTAGAGGTCGTACAAAGTTGTACATTACTGTGCACTTCTCATTTGTCAAGTCACTGTTTTGCCTACAATCTTTAAAGAAGATGAGCTACAATCAAATTTTTACTGGTCGAGCCTAACAGGAGATTTATACCTCTGCATTAAATCTACACCCTAAGTGTGTCGTTACCACAAACCCTTCAGAAACCCTACAACATAATCTATGCTGTAACCTGACGTGCACCTCCATGGAAATAACCATGCATCGCACTGACGTGGCCTAACTTCCTCCTACACATTTCTGGATACTTTTTCCACTGCAGAATAACAATCAGCGGCTCGATATAAGAACTCACAGATGCTCCTCCAGATGTTCTACAGGGAGATTACCAAAACTATCAGAATGAATGTGTGGGAATGTGCAAAGATGTGGAAAAACTTTAGGGACAAATATGTCTTTCTGCTAAAAACAGCAAAAAAAGAAAAATTATCACAATTAAGAGCTGGAACCCTGAAGGAAAAAAAGCACCAGCCTTTAGTTTATTTCTATAATGGTTTAGCACAGTGTTTAAAACACCAGGATATAACCACAGGTTAATTAACCCATAAACCACAATTCACAGGGATGAATGAATGGATGTTTTATTTCTTAAGTTTGAGCATGTCAAAGAGCAACCAACCCCTCTATCTGCAGTGCCTTTAAAGGGGCATGCCTTGACATATCAGTAGCAGAGGGTAGATTAGAATGCAAACAATTTTTGAGACTAAACAGGTAAACAGGTAAACATGAAATACGACCCATCATTTGGACAAGGCCAGAAAATTGGTCGAGAAAAACTCCACATGGTTAAAGAAAGAGCTGCCTTATTTCACAGTTCACCATATCATCACAGGAGAACGGATAGAGCAGTTTTGTACTTTTAAGGATTTCAGGAGGAGAAGAAGCGCAGTCATGTGAAATAACAACGTCCCATTTATAGCACCAAACTATATTTGGAAAGTGTCAACTTCAATTATATGTTGGATAAGGTGAAGCTAGGAGAAGTTCAGGTTGATGTGTACTTTTATTTAGAACATGGTGAAAGGCTTGCTGCATGCTCTGGTGCCAGGTGATGATTACTTTTGCAAAGAACAAGGTGATTAGCATACATCTTTAGAACACCTGGGTAGCAAATGAAATATCTCGAACAGCTGTGGAATCATATACATTAACATTCACACATACCAGTACATAAACCACCGCTCAGAACAGCGTCTGAGATACTCACCATCTGCTGCGCAATCCATGCGTCAAATTGACTATATTTATGACACCTACCGTCTACAACTGCCCTGAAAAAAGAAAAAAAAGAGTAATTTCTGCAGCAAGCATTGGCTCATTGGTCTTTTCACCAACCTGACACGAATGCCACTGGATGCTATGAATGTCACAAGCGTTGTCAGAGGAAGATGACAGTTCCATCAACACTTGTCACAAGTGAGCTCAGATTGCCATCATCACTTTAAAGAAAGCTCAGTTTTTATTTCACAAAGTTTGATGACAAACTGAACTAGGGGCCATATTGCAATCGGTTTACGCCAGCCGGCATGCCGATGAACTCTCGGACCACGCCCGGCATTCAAACCCTGCCTTCGTTCTGATAGCACAGGCACACTTGTAGAGCTCCATGGTTGCTTCTTGCACATTTATGACATCATGCTGACAAAATCTGTTTGACTGACATATTTCGCTCCAAAGTACTCTTTGTGCTAATTCCTGCTACAGTTGGCGTCTCCAGAAACAAACTGTCATGACTCACAGGTTGAACATAAGCCATGCTGTCCTGGTTGGTAATGGCTTATTGAGCATTATTAGGCTTTCATCACATGCTCAGTGTAAATTCTGTTGTTGCTATGCACTCTTTTTAATTCTATTACCTCAAAGAGGAACAGGTGGGCTTCTGCCTTCTTAACTATGGGTCATTATGACTGTGATTATTCCTTTTTTTTAAATTCCCAAGTGCATACACTGCCACCCCCCACACATCTCAGAACTACATATTTGACAAAGTGATAATTAGACTGATTTGAAGCAAGAGAGTCACAATCATGTCTAGTCAGATGTCTGTATTAACTTGAGAATATATTAAAAAACAAAGTCAACACCTCGTCATGGCCCTGTGAAGACAGTGGGGAGTCTTTCTACTAACCAGAGAACTTGTGAAAAGAAAATTGAAATACACTCATTACAGAGTTACCTAACGTAGAAATGGAATGATAGCAAAGCAATGGAAAAGTCTTCCTCACTGAGCAGACATGGATATAGTAGCACATCCTTCATTTATTGTCTCTGCCCCAAAAAATGCAGATAACATCCACAAAAAGCTGCAAACATGCCATTATTTTTCAACTGACATGCATTTCAAGGAAGAAAGTAATTTTTTATTTATTTTTTTTTTACCTGCGGACCGATTTTCAGAGTTGAATTGTTAATAGAGCTAAAGCTAGATTATTGACGAGTTCACTGAACACTAGATTTCCCTGTATTAGTGGCAAATGCTACGGTCAGAGATCCACTGTCCTGTAAAAAGATATATGGATGGTGGTGTAAATGATACCTGCACCTGAGGAAATGTCAAAACAGTTATGGATATTAAGAATGAGCAGTGATAGAGATTGGGCTAAATGTCAGATAATCAACCTGCAGGTTAGATTTTTACATCACAGCTGCATCTGTGACACAAAAAGGTGTTGATATCAGGTTAAAATATCACCGACATAATTGTGCAATCATGACACTCAGTGTGAAGGATGGGTTAAATTCTCGTTAGTATTGGTCTACTATTCAGACAGACAAGTGAATTCAAAGGTACACTGACAGCATGATCACTGCAACGCACTTTAAAAAAAACAGTGCTCATGTTGGGAACTTTCTTTTTAAATGACACAGTTTTCAACACGTCATACATTATTTTTAGGCACTAGCTGCTGTCCTTCACAGGCTTAATCGCCATGTGTTGATTTTCCCTTTAATATAGCTGCACACATTAAAAATGGCTACAATGACTTAACAGTCTCGCACTATCATTTAGCAGCTTTTGGGAGATTTTTGTTGTATTCACCAACCTTCCTCAGGAAATGAACATACCCCAATTGAGACGATAGTGATACAATTAAAAGCTAGAGAGCAGCGACTAAATAGACCTTGAATTAAGAGCGTTCCCTCAACTGATGTTTCCAAGTTCAAGAGTGGCCTTTTCATCTCAACATGAGAGGTGTATCATGGTTTAATGAAAGCTTCAGTCAGATGTCTGAAAGCACACGGGTTATGTGATCTTTTTCAGCAAAGAGAAGTTAGAACCAACAGCAACTCAAGTACTTACTGGCAGGAGCAACGCAGTCAATACTTTTAAAGACATAACTACTTGAAGACCATTTTTCATATTTGAAAATGATTCGGTGTATCTGTCAGTACTCACAAACATGTTCTTTTCCTGGTTTGAAATTTCAACTAATAGGATTTTATAAATCAAACCTGATCATGTTTAAATCAGGCCCAAAGTCCACAGTTAGAGAAATTGATACTGTTTTTAGAAACATGGCAGGTGGTTACCATTTAAAAAAAAAAAAAAAACAACTTCTCAACAAACCTGATTGAGGTGCAGGTTAGTTTAAAAAAACAAACAAACAAACAAACAAAAAGAAAAAATGAGCGCTTTTCACTATGTTACTTATTAATTACTTGTTTAATTTTAACGCTTCAGCGTGACGAACCAATGAGTACGAGAAGCATCTCAACACATCTATCAGTGGACGACAGAGGTTAGTCTAAGTGTTATATTACCTTGCATTTACTATCTGTATCTGCATCTGTATAGTATCATTAAGCAGCTTTAACAAGATACAGACAATAACCCAATGCAATACAACATGTAATCTTGAGTAGTATTCAGGGGCACATTTACTCTGTGCCCAAACAAGTCACTACCAGACGAGCTTGCAGTGTCTCTCAGCTTCTCAGTCAATTCCACTCCTTGCTCACCTCAAGTTTTAACACTAAGGGCCAGATTTACTAAACGAGGCGAAATAGTAGTGTAAACACAGGTGCAGTCAGTTCATTTTTATGTCAAGTATAACAATATTACATATTTTTTGCTGTGTTAAATATCGTCGTATGCCGGAAATTGGTTTGTGTTTTTAATTATGTCCTGTCTTCCTTCTCACACCCCCACCGGTTGCAGCAGATGGCTGCACCTCCATGAGCCTGGTTCTGCTAGAAGTTTCTTCCTGTTAAAAGGGTGTTTTTCGTTCCCACTGACGCCAAAGTGCTTGCTCATAGAGGGCTTTATGATTGTTCGGTTTTTCACTGTATGCATTATTGTAGGGTCTACCTTACATTATAAAGCACCTTGAAGTGTGGTTTGATGCTGTATAAATAAAAATGAATTGAACTGAATTAATTATAACATTCTCCTCCCTATATTTACACTTTGAAAAAGGAACTCTGAGAAAGACATATGCAAAGCAACTTGATATCATGGCAAAATGTAAAGTGGACCCGCCGGTCAGCCGTGTCCATTTCACACTTTACCTCTCCAAAATCTGAAATGTACTTGCAAGCAGAAGTTGCCGTAAGTTGCAGTAATGGTGCAGTATTTTTCAGTTCCAGTAAAAGTAGTTAACACAGTTCAGTGGGCTGACTGTATTCCAACGTCTCGATATAGTCTGGAGGTAATCAGTCTGCTAAAGTAACAGCTATGGCGACCAATAACACTTTAACATTAAATAATGCTGAATAACTGACATGAGTCATGGCTGAAACATTACTTTTGTCACTGTATAAGCTAGCTTGTTATTCTTTACCTCTCTAAAAGGACTGTGAAAGTGAGCTCTTTGTCTTTGCTGGGGGGTCTGAGTCTGCTTGAGGATCTCTTTGTTTCTCCTGCTTCTCTTTCCAGGACAAAGCTATCTTTTCAGTGGTCTTTCATGACTTTATGTAAGTTATGTAAGGGAATGTTGCTAAAGTAGAGAACTTCCTTCCCACACGCATCATTGTTTGCACCGTTTTGTGAAGAACCTCTAACGTGCCGCTGAGTCACATGACAGAGGCCATCTAAGCACAACAGAACAGGAAAGAGGTGGCGGAATAAAGTGTGCCTGCATAAGAGGAGGCGTGTTTGCACATGACAAACAAACTAAAGCATCGATGCTGTCACGCTAGTCTCAATCCAATACCAGCACCAGCTTTGGCATTGTTGCTATCAAAATTTGTATCGATCTGCCCAGCCCTGCTTCGCTTTCTTTCTAAGCACTTTGGCTTAACTGTCTGTAAACTCAAAACCTGGTGAGTTTGTTACAATAACAGTTTATATTTTAGGTTCATTTCACCTAAAATATAAACTCTATCTGCATGCTCATATCAGGCAAATGCACAAAAACAGCATTTATGTGCTAAATGTGCTAAACATAGCTTAACTGCTTCTATGAAAAAAAATACAAAAATACTGGTATTCACATCTGCATGATATCAGGGAAACATGGTGATGTGCTACTCGCTAATGATTGATGAAGAAAGTGGGATGGTGCCTTAGCAGTCAAAACTCCCCCATCACTAACTAAATAAATAAATAAACACAATACATGAAAAGGCACTTGTTTTTGATCACTGATGTAATGTATTCGCTCGTATTCACATGCTTAAGTGCCATGTCTTTCCGGCTCTGCGTGACTAACATTTTTCTGAGAAGAGCTTGCGTTTATTACCATATTAGTCTACATTATGATGAAAGAGTGTGTGTATGTGCATATGGCAAAATGTGCGAGTCTTCCTTGCTACAGACCGCCTGCTGCAATCTCATCGTAATACAGGAAATGCATGCTGCCTCACACACCTAATAAAGCTCTCTCTCATAAGAGCGCACACACAGGCATCTGCCCAAGCACCTGTAGAGGTTTTAAAGCTTTGCCAGCTGCACAGCACACAGTTCCAACGCTTGTCATAATCAGCAATGCCTCCGCACGCGGACATGTTTAAAGATGATCTACCGCTTGTGTGTGTGTGTGTATGTGCATATGTGAGACCATTTTCATTAAGGACAGGTATATACTCATGCTGTGGAAAATCTTGTTCATTATATAGCTATCTTTTCAGATATAGCATCATTTTTTTTACAACTAGGGATTGAGTCTTGCCTCCTTTAAAGAAGCGAAGAATAAACACTTATCTAAGAAGCTTTGGTGAGCATAAAAATATGAAGTTATTCCCATAAGTCTTCTTTGAAAGGGAGTCTATCCATTTGCTTTACTCGTGCGCTTGCACCCCTTTGCTCTTGCTCTGTTATCACAAAGAGGCACACACGCAGTGGGGGACCCTGCTCGTATTCTCTATCTGCCGCTGCCACTTCTTTGCCCACCCAACAGCTCACTATCTGCACTTCTTTATTATTCCTTGTTCTGTCCTCCACTCATTTCTGGCCAGAAACTTTTCTCATCTGTTTGAGCTCCTCCTCCTATTCTTCCACTTGTCACCTCTTGGTGTGTGCCTCATCTTTGCCTCTCGGTTTGGTGTTCTGTCCAGTGATTTACTTTTTTTTTGTTTATAGCTCTTGCATTCCTGTTATCCCTGTTTTTTGTGTTTTCTTGATGGAGTCATTCTCCATTCTTCTTCCTTGGAGAAAAATCTTATTCAGCACTCAAAGGTTGGAACATTTTCTATTACAGAATGTTCAAGACGCAATGTCTGCCTGGACTGAATAAGAAATTCACATTACTTTATTTGTTCAAATTAGTGAGAATCATGGGGAATTAAAGATAGTACCATGAGTTTTGTAAGAACATTGGATGGATTTTCCTTTTTTTCATTCCCCCGACTGAGAATTAATTTTTGAGATTAATTCTCAGTTGGGGGAATAATAATAATGGATTGGATTTATATAGCGCTTTTCTAGGCACCCAAAGCGCTTTACAATACCACTATTCATTCACTCTCACACACTGGTGGAGGCAGCTACAGTTGTAGCCACAGCTGCCCTGGGGCAGACTGACAGAAGCGAGGCTGCCATATCGCGCCATCGGCCCCTCTGGCCAACACCAGTAGGCAAGTAGGGTAAAGTGTCTTGCCCAAGGACACAACGACCAGGACAGAGAGCCCAGGGATCGAACCGGCGACCTTCCGGTTACAGATGCGATTCCCAACCCCCTGAGCCACGGTCGCCCCACGAATGGAATGAAAAAATTGAGAATGAAAAAAAAACTTATACCCATGTTCTCTTTGGGCACAAGACAAAAAAGTATAAATCTGAGAGGTTAAAAAAATAATGTTTAAATGCTGAAACCTCAAATATGAGATTTAAAGGAAGCAAAGCAAAAAATGCACACTTATAGATCATTGACAACAGGACAGGCTGGGCATAGGATTAGTTCAGGTAAGTTATTGAAAGGCAAGCTGGTTCTTTGTTATAAATGACATCAGTGATGCCCATCCCTCTGTTGAGTGCTGGGGTGTTGCTGCCATTATCCCTGCCTCTGGCTCTCCAAGCAGAGGCGGAGCCAGACATTTGAAACACCCGGGGCTTAGCCCTAAAGGGTAGTATGCATGTGGGATTTTTTTTTTTTTTTGGGGGGGGGGTAGAAATGACTGAAAGATTAATAGGCTCTGTTTTGAGTTTTGTTCAAAAAAGAATGACTTCATATAGGGAAAAATATATATCACATGTGCAGGACACCTTAAACTAGTTTTTTAATTAAGCAGCAAGGCAGAACAAAGTCGGGCTGTATCAAGACACGAGGACTAAACCCCAATTCAACCAGACCCAGAACTGATCCGGAATTAAAACAGGACTACAACAGTTCAAAATCAGGACTACTGAGGACTTAACCAAGACAGAACCAGAATCAGAACTAGATGATAGTAGCACTAAAAATCATCATAGACCTGCACTACACTTATTTTTTTAATTCTACCAAAGTCCACTATTTAGATTGAGAAAAGTTTATATAATTATTTAGCCTTGTTGTGCAAACAACTATATTTAGGTACCTAGAAACACTAGGTACGAGATACATGAGGACCTATGATACGGTGATACTTTTGGTAAACGACCATTTGACTAACATGTGTGTCTCACCTGCTCTTGTTCCATCTCTGTTCTGTCCTCATTCTCCTCTCTCTCCCTCTCTGTTCCTCTCTCTCCTCTTTGTGCTGACAATCAAGAACACCAATCAAAATATACAGTGAAACCTATTTACAAACTCTTCAGATAAAACACAAACACTTTTTTAATTGTAACATCAAATCAGACTAAATGTTTATTTTTTTATTGATAAATATAAAAAACATATTTGTTAACTTTAAGAGTAAAGAGAGAAACTATCTGTATTTCTTAATTGCAAATGGCACCAAATTGTATTCAAATGAGCCACACTTATGGAGCTCCACAGTTCTTTTCCTGGTGTTTTGGTTGACATCTCTTGATTTTCCCATGTCAAAGAAACAGGCTCTATATGCATCCACAGCTGTGCCACCAATTTACTCACATGGACTCTACGAACCTATCAGAAGCTTCTTCAGCTCAGAATGGAATCGTCTGGAGTTTTCTTATTAATTAACAATAAACTTAGTGTATATGTACTCCTAATTTTGATGAAAGTGATAAAAAAATAGAAGCTCTGTCTCTCTTTGTTCTGACATTTAACTAATTCAAAATATATTTCAATATTTATCTAAAACAAAAGTTTACTCTAAATTGATGTTGTACAGTAAAAATGTTTTATGTTTTCTCCCTAAAGTGTATGTAAATATCTGGTTACAAATGTGAATATCCTGCTGTGTACTGAAATCCCTCTTTGGCTACGTCCACACGTACACGGGTATTTTTGAAAACGGAGATTTTCCGTTTTCGTTTTAAAAAATAATCCCGTCCACACGTAAAGGCAGAAATGAAGGAAAACGCTGCTAGGAACATGCCAAAGCAGCAGGTGACGCTATATTCCTAACCGTGTAGAAATGTTGGCCAATCAGAAGTCTAGAAGCCTCGGCGGGAAAAAGTAAACAAAGCTGGGGCATAGAAGCAGAACCGAGTCGTATGTGTGGAGGGACAGTAACTGTGTGTATATGTAAGCATTTAAACACTGCAGAGAGTAGAATTAACAGTAACAGTATTACACAAATTCATTTCACCGAAACAATAACGTGGCGCACAGTATGACGTCAAAAAAAGGCGCAGACCTTTGACGCTGCGTTTTCTCCGTTTTTCTCATCCACACGTAAATGCAAAAACGGAGTTTTAGAAAATATCCACCCTGCCCAGAGTTTTTAAAAATCCCCGTTTTCAGTGACCAAAAACGCCGTTTAAGTGTGGACGAAAGGTGCAAACGCATAGAAAAATCAGCGTTTTCAAAAATACCCGGGTACGTGTGGACATAGCCTTGTTTTGCATAGAAATATACTGAACAACATACAAAGCATAATATATAAAATAACATTTACCTGAGTTTTTTCTTTGAAAGAAGCCTCTAATGTCCATTCTTATGTTTCAGTACATAACTGAAACCGATTTAGTCGGGGAGGGTAAGAACTGAAAATATGAAATAAACACACGTAAGCTAAGACTCTCTAAAAAAAAATAGCATTTGTTCGGCTTTTCATTTCGCCATTTGTTGATTCACTTGAAGAGCAAGTAACGTAATATTGGTCAAGTGATCAGTTTGATATCAATCTTTCGTGATGCACCGTCATATTTACATTATTTGTACGGTACGAATGATTTGCTTTGGTACCTGGTCAAACTTAAGCTCTCCTTAGTATGGCTGGCTCCGTTTCTCCAACAGCGCACTCACAGGCAGCAGCTGCCCCGCCCCCTCGCTCAGTCGCTTAGTGCCTGAGCTCGGATCATACCAATATCAGGGGGGATTCACGCACAGTCGTAAATTCCCACAGTGTGCACTATGTGCTTCGAATATTGTGTGTACTTTTTGTTTTATACAGTTGTCAGCCAGACATCTAACTATGAAAAAATTACACTCCAAAAGACCCCGGGCTTCTGACAAAACAACCCGGGCTTAAGCCCAGTAAGCCACCCCCACGCTCCGCCCCTGTCTCCAAGTATGCATATGGAGAAGCAGGAGGAACGAAAGAGAAATTAAAATAACACCAAATATAAATGACTGCAGATGTATATAACAATCTGATCTGATCAACAATCTTATGAATATAGAAGTCCTGCTTACTGAAGAGTAAAAAAAAAACAACTGCTGGGTGGCCTTTCTCTTGGAATTTTTCTGTCAGTTCTGAAAAGAGCAAAATGTATAACTCCAATGTGAAATGCAAGCATTTTTGGCAGTTAGAGTCTAATGAGAAGTGACATCATTGAGCAGAATCACAGATGAAGGTTGGAGAGACTGACTGGACCCCCTGCCCCGGAGTCTTGGTGCTGGTAGTGGTGTAGCACTATAAGCAGATGCCCTGATGAATCTGGACGATGTAGCAATTTGAGAAAAGGAGGGGCGGATACACGATAGATGGCCTGAAAGGCAGGGTAACATATCACAATGTATTTAAAGAACAAGGACTTGTGGCCTTTTGGGCTCAGAGAAACAGGCAGAGAGTTCACTGTGTTCACTGAGTAGTGCACTGAAATTCTGAAACAGGTGAGCAGAAAAATGGAAGAAAGAAGAGTCCAAATCACCTAGAGGAATAGGATGTCAAAGAAAGCATCATCTTCTTTTAACTTGTGTCAGAAAAAGGTATGTATTTACTTTACAAGAGATAAGATGAGATTCCAAATGTCCATTTCTTCCAGCATGGCACTGACACGAGGAGGATGGGGTGTGTTAGAGCAAACAGTGGAGCAAACTTTTGTGAAAATAATCGCCCTGAGCGAGTGGACAGCACCGTCGTGTGTTTACCATCGCCTACTTTACTTCTGGCAAATGTACTCTTTTTGTCTCTGGGGCATTATCAGTCATCTGTGATCTCAACCACACTCTCTATACCTCCATAAGGGATGTAGCTGGTGACTGTGCTGTCTAGCAAAGCCAGCTTCCAGCAGTGGGAGGGACCTTATAACTGAAGGAGAGAGCTAGCCAAAAGCACTGGCCCGGGACCAGAGCAGTGATCCTGGGCGGCCCGTGCCCAGATTAGCCACTCCTCTGAGTGGCACTGGAGCTCCCCTGTTCCCTGGGCTCTAGCTGGAAGAGAGGAGATTAGAGTGAGAGGGAGTAGCAGATTGAGACACTGGAGATTCCAAGGCCCGTTTTTAGACTGCCTGTGAAATTGGATAACAGATTACTCTCAAATGTCCTCCTAACACTTTATATTAAGTAGAACTAATAACATTAATCTAATAAATTGCCACATACTTCAGTGGTGCTTTGAAGGCAGTGTAGGAAACTGGCTATGCTGTACTTAATATCCCCAGTATGGTTGTGGTTGATTGTAGCTTGTAACTTGCTTAGGCTGTTGATGATGTTTTATCGTGTACTTTTTAGGGGTTAATGGCTATTTTTTTGTTCCAATCAGATCTGTATTTTAGACACTAACAATAACAATAATAAGACGAACATATGTGTAATGTTTTATTTTTGTTCTTTTTCTTGTTTTTTTTCAGTGTCAAACCCATGAATTTATAAGTTTAATTTAGCTCGTTGCTTTGACTTTCTGGCCCCAAAACCACTATCAGTGTTGGGAAGGTTACTTTTAAAATGTATTCCATTACAGAATACAGAATACATGCCCCAAAATGTATTCTGTAACGTATTCCGTTACGTTACTCAATGACAGTAACGTGTTCTGAATACTTTGGATTACTTATCATGCTTTTTACAACAACGTGAATGTACTATAGCTGTGTGATTTATTACTATTACTGAAGGTCCGCGACTCCGAACTGTAGTAAAGGGACCTCTGACTAATACAGCGGGGTCCCTGTCGGCTTGTAGCCGAAAAATAGCTTGACTTTGTTGTGTGGGTCAACTTTTTTTGCGAGAGACAGAGAGAGGCGTTGAAAGACTGCTCCAACGGAACTTATTATTTTCGGAGGAAAACACGAACACGGTGTACAGTCGAGTCCTAATAGCTTACTTACAACTGGGCTCGTCAGGCACTCTTCTTGGCTGAAGTGGTTATTATTATATTTACATGCTTCCAGCTCCCGTTTTTCCTCGATGACAACTCGTACCTTTCCACTCCCCTTTTTCTCCCTCCTCGCGCTCACAGACCCATAACGTGTATGGCAGTCCATTCTCCCTGCAACACGGACTACACTGCCCATGATGCTACATTCTTTAGAGCTATGCTTGTAGCATTCTGCCTGTTAGCTTAGCACAACAACAACGAAAAGGCGCTCTCTCACCCAGGAAACACACAGTCGCAGAGAGAGAGAGAGAGAGAGCGTCGCCCTGTAACCATGGCAACCGTAACACTGCCGCCTGGAACAACAGCACGTAGCTGTCAAACAAAACCCAAACAATCCTGACCCACGACAAAATGAAACAGGAAAGTACCGCCGTGTAATCCATTTATTTCAACAAAGTAACTGTATTCTGAATACCACCTTTTTAAACGGTAACTGTAACGGAATACAGTTACTCATATTTTGTATTTTTAATACGTAACGGCGGTACATGTACTCCGTTACTCCCCAACACTGACCACTATGAATCCCTTTTCAGGAGCAACAAGCAGTTGTTTTGCAACAAATCTTCAAAAAAGACTCAAAGGACCTCAGTGAACTCCATGTGCAGAGAAGCCATTTAGCTAAGATATTAGGAAACTAGCTGGGACACTTAAATGAGCAATAACAACTCATGACAAAACTCTAAACTGCTATGTGATAAAATGATACTACCGTATTTTCCGCACTATAAGGTGCACTTAAAATCCTTGAATTTTCTGCGCCTTATGTATGAATTCTGGTTATGCTTAGTGACCTCAAACCAATTTTATGTGGTACACAGCGCTCAAAAAATGTTTTAGTACTACTCTGGTAAGCTATGAAGCCGCACCATTTGATGAACTGCCGGAGCATTACGGCTACCGTAGTCACAAGCCACGCGGAGTAATCTGGGTCCAAACTCTGTCCACTTCGGGTCCCGAAGTCAAACGAACACTGTGGCATAACTTAGAGTTAAAAACTGTCTAAATTCTTTCATCTTTAATAAAATGATGAGTGTTGCTGCTTTATCAGGTCTTACAATGAAGTTTGACATCCAGGCATCCATGTAAACAGAATTTATTAAATTTACCGAAGTTAGAAGTTAGCAGGAAGTTAGCTCGCTGGCTTCCACCTAAACATGATATGCTATGTTCTGACTGAGCGATTTCCGAGAAAATTAAAACGTACAGTTGTGCTATCACTTCCAACATAAATGGCGACAGAAAACTAAACAGCAGTTACTTTTGTAGGGTTACTGAAGTTGGACTAGCTGGTATATAATGACGTGCTACGTGATCGCTAGTGACATAGCTATGTTAGCATAACATAAACACAGTGAAGCTGGAAAATGAATGCTAACTTTTTTCCACTAGATAAAAGTTCCCGATGGTTAGGGACAAATGCAATCGCATGACAGAATGCTGTAAATGGACCAAACTTCAGTCAGGAAAACAACTGAGGTAATCTATCCACAATACGAGTTTAGTCATTAATATACTGCAACAACATGGGAATAGAGCAGCTGCAAGAGAATTCAACATTAAGTTTGACTTATCTAACTGTTTTGTTTTGCTTAATGCGCCCTATAATCTGGTGTGCCTTATGTATGAAAATAGACACGTTCATCGACAGTGCGCCTTATAATCCAGTGCGCCTTATGGTCTGAAAAATACGGTAAGTGAATGCTAATGAAATTAGTCTTTCCTTCTTTTTTCTTTATGTTACAGACATGACCACACACAGGGTGGGAGGACACACCAAGGAGAGACTAAGACAGATAGGACATCAAAGGAAACAAAATCAAACAAGAACTAAGAATATGAAACTTAAGTAACAAAACTGAATATTAGCATATTGATAGCCTGCAAGAAATGAACAAAAGGTTTATGCAAACTCAAAAACCTGAGTCGAAGAAACCTGGTACCTCAGGTTTAAAATATTGAGATTTTTTATTTCTTTTTAAAAATAAAAGATCATAAACTCAGCAGAAAAAGTATTTTTTACAAAAAAAACGTATTGCCCCCTGGTGGCCATTTATGGGACTTCTGTGTTTGCTTCACCGACTTTTATACAGTTTGTTTTTGCAGTTTTATTTTGAAGGAAAAAGTCTCTGTTCCTGGTCCCCAGCTCAGATACTGGTAACATAGTAGTTTTACTGGTTTCCAGTTGTTTTTTTCTTTATTTCATTTTATTATTTTCTAATTTTGTGTAAATAATGAGATACAAGTTGCATCAGGTCAAGAAATGTGAAAGCCTGACACCCAGCAGCACTGGCAACCACTCACACTGTCAATCTCATGTCAGCATCAAAACACATGGTTGCATCGCACATCTCACCTCCCACAGGATACACAGCATCTCATTCACACTCTCTTCCCTTCCACAAAGGGCTAATACGAGGTGTCAGAAAAAAGAAAGAAAAAAAAAACGCCTCCTCGTTTCCTATGAAAAATAATCAAATACACACACACACAAAAAAAATCACACTGGATTCTACTCAGGTGTACATGTGCACACATATCGTGGATCTGTTTACAAAAAAAGTCACCGACTCCAGGAGGTCCACAGGCCAAATCAATACAAATTCTTTAGTGAGGTGAATCAATAGAAAGAAGTAAATGTTAACCTGCTTCAGATTGCATGGCACCATTCACTACACCTCTGCTGCTTTACACCTTTGCCTTATTTAGTATCTACAGATCTCTGTATATGCAAATCAGTTCCCACCTCCTCCCTCAGAAGATGCCTTCTACTTTAGCTGCAAGCTTTATTGCCCCTCAAAAAATTCCTGCTACATGGAGGAAGACACAGCACCGGTCCACACTCCCAAAGTGTGTGTTTTATTAAGAGGAAGAGGAAAACCCAGTGCTTAATAAATCACTACAACTGGGATACAGGAAGGAAGACGCAGCACATCAGGAGAGACAAAAAATAAAAAAGGTGATGGGAAAAAACACAGTGCCTGCAGCACATTAAACAACACCTGGGTGCAGCATTTAGGCAAAATTGTCATTGTTCTTAAAGTATCTTAATATGGTGTCAGCCCAAGTAATGTTATCTTCACTTCACCTATCTCTCTTGTGCTGTGTGTGTGTGTCTGTTTAACTGTGACACACACCAAGCAAATCAGTGGAACAGCAGAACACACACATACATGCACAGTGGAAAAAGGACAGAGGAGAACAAGAAAACAGAAGGATTACATGTTGTGCTGAAATAAAAAAAAGCACGCATAGGAAATATGACCTGACTTGGGATGGGATTTCTTCCTTAAGTTTGTTACACAGGAAGCACGGTTATTAGTGAGCTCCAATTCCATAGCAAAAATGCTCAGACATCATTGTGACTGCTCCTACTACTCATGACATTCATTATACCACCAGAAGTATTCACTCACCCATCTAAATCATTGAATTCAGGTGTTCCAATCACTTCCATGGCCACAGGTGTATAAAGTCAAGCACCTAGGCATGGAGACCGCTTCTACAAACACTTGTGAAAGTGATTGGGAGCGACTGTAATCAGCAACAATGTGGTGATTTTATGTGGTTAGTGTGCAGAGGTCACCAACTGTCTACATACAAACTCTACAGATCTCCAATCTTCATGTGACCTTCAGATTAGCTCAAGAACAGAGAGCTTCATAGAATGTGTTTCCATGGCCAAGCGGCTGCATCTAAGCCTTATATCACCGAGCACAATACAAAGTATCCAATGCAGTGGTGTAAAGCACGTCGCCACAGGACTTTAGGGCAGTGGAGACTCTCTTCTCTGGTGTGGGGAATCACAGGTCTCTGTCTGATAATTCGATGGATGAGTCTGGATTTGGAATTTGCTATGAAGACGACACTTGGGAATAAAATCTTAATCCTTCACCATGCTAAGACATTTTGGACAATTTCATGCTCCCAGCTTTGTGGGAACAGTTTGTTTGGGGCCACGTCCTTGTGCAGCAGTGCACAAACCACGATCCATAAAGACATCAATGACCAAGTTTGGTATGGAAAAACTTGACTGGCCTGCACAGAGTCCAGACCTCTACCTGATAGAACACCTTTGGGATAAATTAGCGCAGAAACTGTAAGTCAGGCTTTCTCGTCAGTGTCTGACCTCACAAATGTGCTTCTGGAAGAGTGGTTAAAAATTATGAGTGAAGAATCGACCACATGCCACACCCAAGAAATGCCCCAAAAATTCCCATAAACACACTCCTAAACCTCACGGAAAACCTTGAAGCTGTTATAGCCTCAAAGGGTGGGTTGACATTTTATTAAATCCTATGGATTAAGAATGGGATGCCACTCAAGTTCATATGAGTGTACCTCCTAGCTCACTAATATATATAAAAATTAATATGTTAACAAGGGTCAAACCTTGATTCTTGATGTTTTTCTTTGTAGCAGGATTAACATTCTTATTTCAAAACTTAGTATGTGCTCTCACAGGTTTGTAGCTATGATGATGTTGGTAACATGGTAATATGAACGGTAGCATGATGGTGACACTGTTGCCTTAAAACAACAGGATCCTGGGTTTGGATCCGATGGCTGGCTGGTCCCTTTCTGTGTGGCAGTGGGCTCTCTCCAGCTTCTTCCCAGAGTCCAAAGACATACATAGATTTGGGCTAATTAGCTATTTTAAATTGACCAGAGGTGTGAATATGACAGGCTGGCGACCTCTCCAGAACGTACCCCGCCTTCCACGCTATACGACAGCTGGGATAGGCACCACGCAGCCCCAGGCACTCTGAGGATTGATGGATGGTAATATGCATATATGCATATATTATTACAGTCACCTGTAATAATAATAAGACAAAAAAGCTAAACTGAACTTGCTAATGAACTATCAAGCAGGGTTCCATTATTTCTGAACATCCCTCACAATCTGTGACAAAAAAAATCTACTTTTAGCACAGTCATAAGAGGGCTGAGACAGTGATCGAAAAAGCCAGTCTGTGACACTCTCTTGCTTTTGAGCTGACTCAAGTGCTGCACTTCTAATAACTCAGCAAGACCCTTGACGTTCCCTTGGTATTTAAAAAGGATCTGAAAGGGGAACAGCTCAGTGTGCACTTTTGATCCAGCAATTTGAGAGTAATTCCAGCTGTGATCCTACACAGTCGTATTAGTTATAATGTCTTCTTTTATCATTGTAATGTCATCCTGCTTCCCTCGGTGCCTTCATTGAGAGTGCTTGTGTTGATAACGAGTTAGGATGCATGCAAATACATACAATGCAAATAATGTCACCTTCTTGTTTGTCACAATTTAGCTCAGTAGCTTTTTTATGAAGACTTTCAGTAACAGTAAGAGGCAAATGAAGAGATTGTCATGAAACAGAGAAGTTTTTAAATCCCTGCACACAGGGCAGGGAGAGAGGGTCATTTTGCTGGACCTGCTTCCAAAATTAAAATCATGGAGATCGTCAAAACACGATCCTTTTATCACGGCTACTGGTGTTCAGTACCTAACAGTTATGCCTCTGGCTTATGTGTATGAACGGACAGGCTTTTTTCTTCTTCCTCCTCTTTTTTTCTTTTTTTGGAGGTTAGGAAAGTTGAGAAAAGTTGAGAAAGTTGTCCTTGCATGACAGCCAGAGTTGTTGTCAACAAACTGGATTATGGGATGTTTCGGCATTAAGGATTTATCCTTTGTGTACGGTTCGGGTAAATCGAGTTTGACATCGTTTGGGTGGAATTGCAATGCGGTATTTCAAGCCAAACAAATTCTGCAAAAGCATTTGAATTTAAGTCTTAGAAGAAAAGACAGTGTTTTGAATGATGAATAGAATGACAGCGATCTGAGGTCCTGTCTGAGAGTTCAGGAACGCTTTGAAGTATAGCTTCAAAGGAGCTGAGAATCGCTGCAGCCATGGTCAGACCAAAAAGTAATAATATTAAATCTGATGTAGAGTGAAAGCACAAAATGATGACCTGCTGTTACACACTTTTAAATGTACTTTTTTATCGCTTTTTTTTCTTTATCCACACAATGTAGATCTAATTTAAGGTGGACATTACTGTCAATTGTATGGAATAGCAGTGGGTTGAGTTAAAATTTAGACGGAAGACTTGCGTAGATTAGAACATGCAGAGAATCTTATGATAACAAATTACTGCTCACAGCTGGAGCTAAATAAGATGCTGATATTAATAACAGAAATGATATTAGCTGGGGTAATGTGCTTGAAAGACTGACTATAGGCTAAGCTTTAGGAAGCCATCTGTAGATCTGTGATCAAACACAGTTGTGTCGATCGGCTACAGCTACAGTCTCGCTTTCCTTCGCTGAGAGCGTCATAAGGTTTGCTGAAAACATGCAAGCATGAACATTAACGGTTTAATTGCCTCAGATGCTTCCGTTCTGTATCTTCCGTTCTGTTAGGCTGGCAATGAATCAGTGAACGGCACAGAAAAATTAATAGATGTTTCTCAAAGAAAAAAAATGTTTTGATCCATCTAATTATGTTTGGCTGTCACTCTGAAACGTCTTTGAATGTATGATTACAATTCTTTCAAGCCACATTTCCATTCGCGTGGCTCGCATCTATTTAAATCGAAGAGAAAATAGATGACCCTTGGTGAACAACACCCTAACTTTAACCTTCTCAAAATTCTTAAAAGAACTCAACATGACATGGAAATGTGAATGATAAGTGGTGTGCTATTTACCTGAATATGCTATTCCGTAATATCAAGTCGGTTGTCACAACTGAAAATACATGACACTCACTTGCAGACTGAATTGCTGGAAATACCTGCCCTGCTTAAAAATGAACTCACTCAGACATTACACAGACCACTACAAGGCTAAACATGCTTTTAATTACCAAGAGATCTGCACACTTGCTCATTCTCTTTCTTAAATACAATTAAACTCGAGCTAAAGATGTCGGTGCTCATTTCGTTTGACCTCTGGCTTTGCCGAAAACAGACTCCGTTCAGATCCTAGGAGAAAATTAGCAAAGAGAAAGCTTGTGCCATTGTTTGTGAGCTTCCTTTTAGAAGCCACGCTCCGCATACGTGATTCTTAGCTTAGCTTTTACTGATGCAACGGATTATTCTGAGTAGATTTCAGCTGCAAGGTTTATGCGGATAGCAGCCTTTAAAAAGATCTGTGACGCACTCCACAAAACCTTCCCTTGACTTTTAAACAATTATTTGAAAGTGAGTATGTGGATCTGCTCGTGTGGGAGAGTGAAAAAAGAAAAAGAAAGAGAGGTTCTGAATATGCGTGGAAAAGCAAAAGCGGCTCCAGCCATGCAATCACAGAAAATGACAGATGACATTTCAAACTCACTTTGTTCCATATAGCAGTCCTTGCTGTAAATTACCAAACCAATCACCCATGACTACTTCTTTCTTTCTCCTCCCTTCTTTTTTTTTTTTCAGGAAACACATGCAGATGGAGGGACAAACCTTCTCGGCATGACCCATCCGTAAAATTGGTTACATATTTCAAGGGCGAATGACAAATGTGACCTTGGAATGCACTCAATGCATGCAAGGTGAAATTAAATCAATGGGTTGCAGACTAATGGAGCCAGCAGGAAGATTCCTGGAGAAGTAGCATTAATACAGCTGGCCTTTAGTTTGACACCTTTTATCTCCACTGGTGCTAGTCCTGGTTTATTTTGGGTAACACAGACATTTTAACCAGTCTTCCTGTAGATTATATAATTAATGAATTGAATTATCTCAGTCCATGAGATGAAGAATAATAGGACTTTAATGCAAATTCTGCCCAACGTTTGACCTCTACGTCAGGCGTGAGATGCCCAGAACCCAAATTTTTTTTTTTTTAAAAGCACTGGGCACGACAAAGGCTTCTTTATCTCTGCAGAAAGATGTCGAGATGACCCTCGAGTCGGAGGCATTACACCAAATTAATTCTAGACCAGTGTAACATCACCTTCTGCACAGCGAAAGTGCGCAAATTCACTCGATTTCAACCAAATGAGGAGGAAAGAGACAGCTCATCAAATGATGATAAATTGCCCCAAATTCATATTCATTTGAAAAATGTGGTCTCACATGTTCATCTCATATGTCGCTTCTATCGGGTGGAACATTGACGTCAGGCCCTGGCTCCTCGTGTTGTGAAGGAGGGCAAACCATGACCAGACTGGTCCATCATGCAGTCCTCCTTGACTCATTGTCAGCCAAGTATTTATTCTGTAATGGCCCTAATCTGACAAAGTGACCATCTGTACAATGCAGAATTATACTATAGTCCGTTATTAGGCTAAGAGCAGGAAAAGTAATTACTTCTTACTGCTCTGACTATTTAAAAGCAAAAGTAGAGACTGCGTCTAGAGGAGGAATTGTGTATAAAGACTAAGATCAGATCTCACAGTCTGTTTTTTGGGCTTTTTAATACAAGATACTTTTAGTTATTAGAGCTGAGGCCCTTGGACAGAAGCAAACGCTGTCTTTATTACACAAACTAGTGCAAAAACTTGACCTGATTATCACAGAGGACATGCCTGCGGTATTGAAGTGTCTAGTTATGAAATAATCACAATTATTCAAACATGAATACTTTGTGAGTTCTGCCATAGGCCTTAAAAATAAAGGGATTTAAGCAAGCTTTATTATCACTGCATTTTGCACACACAAAGAATCGAATATTTTTCTTCAAGCCAACCTAATTCATGCAGAGTGGCTACATACCATAAGATAGAAAAGCTCTCACTGAAACTGATGAGCTCTGCGTGTGACTGTGTTGATGCAGATGTCAAAGCGAGAGTCATCCTTTGCCCCATCCTTGATCTCTCCTCCCAACTAGCAGATTGAGTCATCCCTTACGTCACGTGGGCCACTATAAAATGGCAGGACATGGATTCGGAGTCAATAATTAATGAATGTGTCCATTTGCTGGAAGAGTGATAAGATGTTGTAATCCTTTTCATCTGCCCTGTTTTCTCTTTCTGTCTTTCTCGCTCCTGCTGCTTTTCTTTAAATCACAGCTATCTGTTTTGTTAGAAGCTGGAGGCTAAGAGGGAGGTGTGACTTGCTGTGCCTAAAAGCAACCAGCATCTGACAGTAAGACTCAATATTTAACACGCTGTCAGTCATCTGAAAGACAGATCACATCAAACCGAAATGGGAAGGGTATCAGAAAAAGAACTAAGAATTGAAAGCCGGGAGAAGCTGGCAAAAAAAGGGTGGAAAACTGTACAATCATACATTTGGAGCGTCCAAAAATTGATGTCAGTGCACTGATGTCTATAGTGCCTACTGAGTGTTCATATGACCATACAGTAGCGTAGCTGATGTATGCAAGAGACGGGGAGCTGCGATGAAGCCAGCCATAAAATTGATCTGAACACAGAGGCCTTAAGAGCCCTCACACACACCTCAGCTGCTCCTGCGCACACACACAAATGCAGTCAGAGGAACAAGAGGATGCCTTAGAAAATGAAAGGAGGACCTGAGGATATTAGTAAAGCAATGAGAGCTGACCTTCCACGCTCGGGAAAGCAATATCCAACCGACAGGATGTAAATCCACAGCCTGAGTAATAACTGCTGTTTAGCTTACATACAGAATCCTTTTTATTCATGCATCTGTTGTATGAGTAATTTGGCTGACGTTTACTGCAGCCTGCATGCAGGCATATTTCTTTTTTTTTTTTTTTTTTTTTGGGGGGGGGGGGTTAATGAAGACTAAATGTATATTTTTACTGATCATCAGTGTAAATGGGAGAGATGGTTGAACTCCAAAGACATAATTTCTAAGATGATAGTATAAAGTCAAAACCCATTATTTCACAAACGTTTGCAAAGACAGACTGCATGGTTGTGTGTTTGACTTTATGCACCTGTAGCTTTGTCACTGAATGTGGCCTAATACATCTGTATATGCACTTTATTAAGTACGCTTTACTAGTACTGAGCTGGACTCCCTTTTGTCTTCAGAACTGGCCTAATTTATCTCAGCCAGGTCCTGGGAACATTTTTCAGAGATGGTCCATATTGACATGATAGCATTACACAGATGCTACAGATTTGTCAGCCACTCATCCATGATGTGAATCTCCTGTTCCGCTAAAACCTCTGGGTTCTGATAGTCATCTAGTTTTGTAACATGCATTATCTGGCACCAACCACCACGCTGCATTCAAAATCCCTTTTAATCATCTTTCTCCATCATTCCGATGCTCACTTTGAGAACTTTGGTCTTGGTTTCAATATTTTGTTTTTTGTTTTTCTTTTGCTCTTTAATCCTGGCAGGGGTCATACACTTAAAGAGGTATGACCCCTGCCAGGATTAAAGATCTATATTTTAGATGCTACTCCCCTCTGTGTTTCTTTCAATGTGCTCTTTTAACATCTGTACTGAGCTCTCTTTGCCAGCATAGAAAACATTTACACATCTCAATAGATTACAGTTTTATATAGAGCACATGTATGCACCTTTTGTTCAATGTATCTTTGCCCTTGGAGACATTCTGCAAGATAGATACATATATAGATTTCTCTCCCAAAATCAGCATTCTTCCCCTTTTGTAGTCCACCAGACAGGACACTAGTCCAAGCCTCCAATCCAGAATAACATAGCAAATTTGCAAAAATATATTATTAATTTCTTGTCAGAAATGGCAGCAACCATCTCTGACAAGCGCTTCTCACATTCGATTTTTTCTTTTTCATTTTCATTTTTCATTTCCTGCAGTGCACCTGAGATACAAATACTCACTCACTGCTCCCCCTCTGTGTTCCCAACCCTCTTTCCAACCATCTAAGTGGCCACATTGACAGGTCAGCTACGCGCACACACACACAATCAGTATATATGCACAGTCGCTCATGCAGACATAGATTCAATATCGTACCCTGTCATGCCATACTCTGAATATATTGGAAAACAGCAAAAAAAAAAAATCACAAGAAGCGAAGCAGAAAATACGCTCTAAGATTGAAGCAGCAGCGCAAACTGGGATGATAATTTGGGAATTTAGATGTTTTGGTTTATGTTGCAAAAACACTGTATTTCTCTCCCTGCTCTCGCCATCTCATAGCGTTTTATTTGTGAGCCTCTCTTTTCTTTCTCTCTCTTTTCCGTAAATCAAATGCCTTTGTTTTATTTTATCCATAAAACTGGAAACAGCCCTCAGTTCTTTGTCATATTACAAGCATGCTTATTTTAGTGAACCTACACAATTTACAGCGACATTGTAAAATTCTTACTCATTTTTCAACTGTTGCATCAACGATTTTAACTGTGGCACAGGCTGGGCAGTTTTTATTATCTTCTTGCTGCTGTGTACCCACTTAGTAGTAAAAGTCACATGCATTTGCTAGTGTTTAGAAAGGTGGAGATCTGAATCTCTTAGCAACAGAACAAAGAGAAAAACACAGGACCGACATGATCAGCGAACGACAAGCATCTTTCTGTTAATCCTGCTAAACAAAAGATAAAACAGCTCAACTTTGGATGGTTTTATTGTTGTGTTTTGGTTTGGTTTTTTTGTCAAATACTGACATATTTTGACATTTATTGAATGCATCTACATGATTATCCTTAATGGCTGACAGCTAACCGTGTCTGACGTAGCATATAAATCTAAAATTATGAGACTGTGAAACTGTGCCAATAACACATTGACAAAAGAGCCGAAAGCTTAAGTTCATAAAAAGGCGGGTTATGGTTTGTGTTAATGGTCTGGGTTACTTAATAATAAATAAAATACTTTATGCATAATTTAATTGTTTTCAAAAGTACCTGGGAACTCGGTGACGTGAATGCGTAAATGTGAACTATACTTTTAAAAGAATGGAAAACAAGAGTTGTAAGGGATTATGAAAGCGTAAAAAAATAAACATTAAGAAGAACATTATATTAAAGTTTCATCAGATATTGCCGCTTTGGCTGCAATGCACACGACAAGGCAATTTTAACTTCTAACAAACCCCTCACATTAAAATATGTGTGACAGCCAGATGAGCGTTTGGAGGACTTATCTTTCAAAATCAATGCATGAAACCACAGTGAGCAGAAATACATTATTCGATGTAATATGAAAGTATTTATACTGACAGGCTTTATATTGTTCTTTATCTGCATTTCCAGTCATGACATGGAGTTGTGGCCAAAATCAAATCAGAACAAATGTGTCAATTGCTGGCTTGTGTTGCACTATGGAAAGTCGTGTAGACACACACACACACACACACACACAATGTGAAACACATCTATTTCAGCATAATTACCGGCTAATTAGTTGTTGCAATTCGTTTACGATTCTATCCCAGCATTTCACCAGCCATCGCATGTCCTTCCTTTTCAGTTGTCACTGGCCAAACTTCTGAACATGACTGAAGTCAAAATTTGATTCATCCAGCTTGCTGCTCATTAGCATAGCGGCCCAGTGACGGCTGATTAATCTGGTGCATCGCTGGCTTTGCACACAGCTGCAAAAATCTTTAAATAAATAGTTCTCTGAAAGTTGTTTTGACTGTTGATATTAATTGCAACAAGCCACGGGTTGCCTTCAATCAAATTAGTCCCGACAATCAAGCTGTTAAAGTGTGTGCGCCTGTGTTTCCCCCTACAGAAGAATCTTTTTAATGCATTTATATTAATTCATTATTTGTATCTCATTCAATTATTCTCTCACTGGCCCCAGTGGCAGTGTTGTGGCAAATTAAAGGCAGTTTGCAAAAAAAGAAAAAAAAAAGGACACACAGTGACAGATCTTCATTAAAATGATAACGCACTGCGTAAGCAGCAAGTCACCAACATGCACACGTGCTCTGTTTATCAGGGGCCATCTTTGGTTGATAATCTGATTATTTACAACAAGTAATGCGGCAGTGAATACATCGTGGTTACTGGGGAGTAAGAGGAAGAGATGGGAGCGATGTCTCGTGCGTGGCGTTTGAAAAAGGATATTAAAAAAAGGATAGAACGGTGGGTGGGTGGGGGGTACAGCACTGATTGGATAATTCTGCAGTTTCTTTTTGGAGGTACACCATAACAATAACTGTTCAAACACACTGAACAGCATCCAACCTTCCTAAGGGACAGGACAATGATTGTTTATGCACAATTAGGCAAATTGCTAACTAAAAATATGTTTGTTTAGGAACAAATAAAAAAGGAAAGAAGACTAATGAAGTAGTTAGGGCGCACTTTCCAGCGGCAAGTTCCCATTAACGATCCTAAGAGTATTAAATGGACCTGAAGACTAATGTTTTAAAGATAACGGGTCATCCCACAACCCTGATTTCCACATCTTTCTTTGCAGCATTTAGTTAATGATGAGGTGAGCATTATTTAAAGCAAAGTTCAAATGAGCTTCCCTCTTTCGCCTGGAGGCTTTTTCACTGGGAGAAGCTACTTATACTTAATGGGTAGAGGACTACAGGGCAGGAATGAAATCATTTCCATTGGCTGGGCATCACTGCAAAAAGGTCCTCACCTCCATGTGGAAGGTCAACACATTCGCCCTGATAAAAATTTCCCTAAATCATACACCAACTATTGTAATTAAGACACTCAAAGCCTCTAAATGGCAAATGCATCTCATTCACAATTGTAAGCCTGTGGCATTGTGGGTAGAGTTAGCGAACGTGTATAACAGCACATGTTAATTAGTTTAGTGATCAATATTGTTTAAATGAAGACTTTGACAGTCAGAGGAATGAATTTCATGTTTCACTTCACCCAGAAATCTCAGAGGAAGGTTCCCAACATCTTGTTGAATCTGTGCCATGAAGAATGAAGGCAGTTCTGAAAGCAATCAGTAGGTGGCCTCATCTAAGTCAACATCTGCCTACTTGATAGATTAAGAAGGGTGGCAGTAGCAAAATCCACTTGATTCTCCAATGTGACATCGTCGAGAACTGTATCTAATCAGAGTTTACTAGCTGTCTTTGAGACTTTCATTACATTACATCACGATTATTTCTTTAATTGTTTTCAAGCTATTGTTCAGGTTTAGATGGCTAGTAAAAATGGTTTGGACTAAAATGTACCTGCTTACAATGCATAGCACAGGGTACATTTGCTATCTTACAACAGCATTTAACTGTAGTTGATGTCTTCATAGTCCTTGCTCTTTATGTCTAATTAAACTGTAGGATAATGGCCTACTGCTTCTGCTGCTAGGAGGTAGAGGAGATGGAGTTAAGGGTGATTATGACCATTCAGTGAGCTGATTCAGGATTGATGTGTACAAAAAGAAATAAAGAATTCAAGTTGCTGGTTATTAATTTCACGCATTTCGGAGGTAATTTCCTGAACTTGGGCTTAGCAAAGATGCTTTCCTTGTGACCATGCACACCTGTAATTTAATAGAAATGAAAAAAAAAGTTTGGTGTTAGTTTAAAAAAAAAAAAAAACAAAGGTCAGAAAGAAATAAAACCCTAGACAAAGTTTCCAACAAAGTTTTAACACAAGCCTTAAGAGCAGTGAACAAATTAATCATGTAGGGTCACTTAGTTTGCATAGCTGAATTCCTCTCTGGGAAATCTCTGATGTCAGGTGCTGGTAGCACTCCAGGGAACTGGACAGGAACTTGTAATTGTGCCTAATTATGCACCTGACAGGACAGTTCATTTGCATACACGGACTATATTTAAATCTGTCTTATGAAAACGAAATGGATTTAGAGCAGATAAGAAAAGTATTCTTTCAGAAGGTGAGCTCAGGTTTCAATGTTTTCTCTCATCAGACTGCGAGTCATGTTTGATGATACTTCAAACAAATGCCAGTGGAAAATAAAACACAGCTCAAGCCCAGAGACGATGCCTGGAAATAGTCCCTGTGATCATAGAAATCAAGCAAAGGACATGCTCAAGGCTCAAGAACATAAAGCAATCATTCAGCATTTTCAAAAGAATTATGACGTCCGCTGCGTTACCTTGGGTCCCGATCATAAGATGTATTCTTCCCTCCTGCTCAAACTTCGGCTGCAGCTGTGCAGGGACAGAAAGGACTCGAAGGATGCATGGTGTTGTATTTATTGAGGTTGTGGTGAACTTATTCATGTTAGGCCACCATGAGAAAGAAAGGGCGGAGATAAGAGGAAAGAGAAAGAAATAAAGTAGCAAAGAATTAGCCTTTTCTTCCCTGAAGTACTGCTGTTTCTTCCGGTCTTTAAGCTAAGATACATTTACATTTACTGCATGCAAAAGAAAGGTATGAATCTTCTCATTGGTTTCAGGGTAACAGAAAAATAGCTTCGTACTATTCCTGTATGATATACCACAAAAAAAGCCCAACTGAAAGTGTCTGAAATGGTAAAAATAACAGCATGAAAGACACAGTGGAGTACTGGAGTACAGGAGGAACACCCACTTGCCCCCAATTATTTTATACTAGTCCATGTTGAAAACAATAACAGAGAAAAGGTGCAGCCACTTTAAAAGGCTATTCTTTTGTGATCACGCTCTCACCCCGTCTGTCTCTAAAGGCTTGTGGGCTATTCCTGGTGCTGGCCTCTGTATTATCCAGAGCACGAGCCTGTGGTAAGGTGGGGTAATGTTATAAAAATGTCGTGCAATATTGATGGGTGCAGGCGGTGGGATTTGTTATGTCTAAAGTGGCTGTAGATGCTAAGAAGTCAAAGAGGCACAAGTCTGTGAGCCCCTCGCGCCTGGTTTGTGTGAGTGTGCGGTCGAACGAGAGAGAATGAGAGCGGCCGATATCGAAAGCAGGATGCAGATGTCTACAGCGTGTGCGAGCGTGACACAGACACACACAGCACTCGAACTCAATAGAACAGGAGCATCAAGACAAAGTCACGAATCCAACAGACTAATCCACGAGAAGCGCGGCCGTGACAAGGCCCTCGGTTTGGGTGAGCACATTCTTATAGGCACACAATACTGTGGCATTTTGACAAACAGCCTGCCAGAGCTGCTCTGTCCATAGAGGAGGGACATGAGCCAGCAAAAAGTACTCGGAGGCAGCGCCACTCTCTGGGGATGAAATCTGCACAATGTCCTGGAAGGCTGCACAGCTTCAAGGACAAGCACAATGAGCACAATGAGCACTTGAGCCGCTCCTGTCAAGCCGGACTGTGGCCCAAAATTAGAGTTTTCTGACGGGTGGAGGGCGTGATAAGCTGATGAGGCAGTTATCAGAAAATAGACTCGAATTATGGCTATTTGGCAGAACTGTGATTTTACATGAAGGGCTAATCACGAATGTGGGAAAACTGCGGTGTTTTTTGCAGACTCTTGTCCAACTCCTATGATGTGAACGTTCCATTATCGTGACTGCGCGGCAGCATCAGTAGCTACAGATGTAACAAATATTTTATACTGTCCCTTAATTGAAACAACAAAAGGGCTACAACACAGTGCGCTTCTGGATGAATTTGATAGTTACATAAATGGATTTAAATATTTTAGCCAGTTTATTTTCTGCTCAATGTGCTCATATTGCTCATATTGTTATTTGCACAGAATTTGTCTTGCATGAGTTATGTTGTGGTTGAAGTTACTGGGGCAAATAGGGAAAACAATCTTGTAGATCTGCTTTCAAAAGACTGCAAAGCTTCTTTGAAATATTTCAGTAGTCTCTTTAAGCTCAGAAAAAAATCTAATCTAATAAAAAATTCCTCTCATCAAACTGCTGGTTAATGCAAATAGCTAAACAAGTTCGGACAAAAACAGGAAAAAGTTGCTTTTTCACTGTCAAAAATGAAAGAATTTAATAAAAATAAAATAAATTGGTAAACATATTTCTTCCCCAGCCCAATCTCCCTCTTTTCCAGCCCTTGTTGATGCAGATCATTCCTGCTGAGTGTAGATATTTGGGCTTGTTTGTTATGGCTGAAGTGTATCACTCACGGAGGCTCTGCTGCGCTGCATCGCATGAATTAATGATGAATGGAAGAAGGGAGAGATGGAGGGAGGAGGAGGAGGAGGGAGAGAGAAAGAAAGCAGGGAGCTGCAGAGCAAAGGCAGAGAGAGATGGACAGGAAAGAGAAACGGAGTCCGAGATTAGTCTGAGACATTAGAGGAGGCTCATTTTGAGAGGCAAAATGAGAAAAAGGATTGGAAAGAGAATGAGACTGTGCAGGGAGGAGGGGGGAGGGAGTGGGCAGATAGCGAGGAAAAGAGAGGGAGCGGCCTCTCTGTAGATTAGGCACATGGTCTTATCTTCCCTTGTTGTTTCGTGGCAGGATAATCATGGAACTCATTTGATTACAAGTGTCTCATTGAAAAACATGGCTTTTCATGAGTGTGCAGCCAAATGCTTCAATCACAACTGCATGGCATTTGGTAACTGAGGTTTGTAATGAGAACTACCTTCCTCTCCCACTTGACGTATAGCACCGCAGTCTCGCACTTCCTGGCGATTTCGTCCTTTTTGGAGTACGTTCGAGAAAACGGATCGAGCTTTTGGAGTTTTTTTTAGCCAGCTCTGGCAAGTCTGTGTGAGGCTGCCAGTTGGTGCGTCTCTTGTGTGTCGCCACCATTTACGGTTTAGTCTGAAATAGCTCAACTGCTGCTAGAGGGAAAATTCAATTGGAGTAAAACATCCAAGAGGTTGGACACTGATGACTGGGAATGCTGACTTTTCATCTGGCGCCACCGTTGGGACCAGATATATTGTTTTCTGCACAAGACTGATATTTGTGGTACGGAGTGAAATGTTTTAGTGAGTGTTAGGAAACTGCTATTAAATTTGAAACAGAAAGCATACTGTGAATTTCAATAACTGACAATCTTGTGGCTGTTTAACTGGTGGCATCACCAAGTCACAGTGTCTATTTGTTTTGTAGTACTCAAACAGTGATCAGTCACTGAGCTCTGCGATTGTGTTTAGTGCTGATTAACAAATATTATACCCACTAAAGTCATCCTGTCCACGTGGATATCCATGTAGCAAACATTAGATAATTATATATATGACAATATTTTCATGTTGTGGATTTTGCCAGTTGAGGTGGTGGTAGATTAAATTTACTTTACCCAATTACTAGTTCTAACTCTATCCATAGATAATTAGAATATGAAATTAACATTTTTTTATTAAATTGTTTTACCACTTTGAAATAATGGTTAGAAAGTATTAGTGTTTTTTCCCCCTTTTTTGGAA
Organism: Haplochromis burtoni; assembly: GCF_018398535.1. Classification (NCBI taxonomy): domain Eukaryota; kingdom Metazoa; phylum Chordata; class Actinopteri; order Cichliformes; family Cichlidae; genus Haplochromis; species Haplochromis burtoni. The sequence goes on along the minus strand of NW_024582867.1, from coordinate 262,881 downwards.
AGTGGAGTATTTATCAAACCTTATATATGAGTTTTTATTTGTATTATTAAATTTGATACATCTGGATTAGGGTTCAGGCGAGTGCTTCTCATGGTTTAGACCTCAGAGACATAAGGCAGTGTTAGTTAGCAGGTTGAAAGTGATCCTAATATAATCTCAAGTTTTGTCATCTTATCATATTCTTTAGAAAGAAAATTTCTTGTCTTTCTCTTTCTCTGAAAATGTGTGTTGTAAAACTTTAAAAACAGACTGGTTTAAATATTTGTGAAGGATAAATCACACATTTATTAATATCAGAAAAGCGATTTCTACATTTTAAACTGATCGACAGTTCAACGTTTGATATAAACAATTATTATGTGAGAATTCTTGGCCCAGGTCAACCATGTTGCCATGATGTACCCATGGACACACATGGAAATTTCTTGTAGTATGTTTTGCGAGTTAAATGGTTAACTAGCAGCTAGATACTGCCAAACACTCTGTAAGGACTTTCAAGGAATTTAAGAAAAGCAGCTTTCACATTGTGAGTTCAAAAGAGTACTTCAAAATTTAGAATACTGTTTTAGTAGCTTGTTAAAGAAAGGTCACAAATGCATATGGTTTATCCTTCATGCATATACTACACCCGTGTTTCCCAATCACTGTGCTGCGGCACATAGGTGTGCCGTGGAAGTTTATCTGGTTCTACCTGATTAGTACTCGAAGAGATCAGCGTGAGTAACGGGCAGAAAAATTACATTCTCTTTCACTAGAGGGCAGTACAACTACCTGCTCTAATGAAATGGGTTGCCAATTGCCAGTAAAACAGAAGAAGACAAAGAAGAAATTACATAGTCATAACCTGAGAGGACGCAGTGTGTAATTGCAATCGATAAATATTTGAAAAGAATAAATACTCAATCTGACCTGAGTCCTGGAGAAAATTCCGACCCAGAGGAAGGCCCTGGGATGAGTAGTGGTCAGAAGAAAGCAAAAAAGGTATACTGGGGACAAACTGAACCAATTCCGCTATACGTGATGGGGAGGAAAAAATTATCAATATGCTTTTTGTGATTTTTCTAATGTGAAATATGTGCAGTGGATCCAAAAGGTGGGAAACACTGTACTACATTGTCTCTGAGATGGTCACTATACTAGAAAAAACTGTTCAATAAAATATGCAGCAATTGAAAGACACTCTTAATACCCGACTAAACTCATTTCCATAAAAACTCACAACTTCTCTGTATTGTCCTCTTTATTGTTCCTCCGGCTACTCTGGGAAAATGAGAAAAAAATGAAAGCTAAATCATCAGCCTACAGAGAGTGCCTGATCTTTGTTTTACTTTTGAAGTACGACTATCTCTCAGCAATTTTAAGCAATTTCCTCTTTTAATACAAGTACAATTCATTTCTTACATTAAAACATCCTCAGTTCCTCACATATTACTCAGCTCTTTGACTTTATGCGTTCACTGGGAATATAACACGTTGTTGTCACCGTCGTGTGATGTCGACATGCCAAGTGCTGTTACTGAGAAAGACAACGCTGGGGAAAGAAAAAAAAGAAAGAAAAACATTCAGAAGAAGAAATGAGATGTGATTTGTAGTTAAATCCATGTGTTAAATTCTGGGGTTTGCAGCTGGCTTCAGAACATGCATGCTATACACCCCTAATAAAATATCTTTGTAAAGTCTCAAAAATCTCAAGTGAGGTGACATTTAAAGAATGTCATTTGGTGTACATGGTTTAAACTCCAGTTATAACACAACTAATAAGAAAGCACATGTGGTAAAGGTCACTTGTGTTGGTAATACAGCAGAGATTTGAGTTTGAGGATCACACATGCCACTAATTCAAGTGAAAGGAATTCACACCCTAGGGTTTCGATTTTTCTTTTTCTTTTATACTGTTGCTGATAAAAGATACCAGCAAGAAATAAAAAAAGGAGAGAGTTATTTTTTTTAACTTATTCATACATATCCACTTTTTCAGTAATGTTAGCAACAAAATTTCCTCAATAAAAGTAAAACAAAAATTTTAGAGATTCATCCTACTTACCAAAGTTACACTTTGTATACCTCCTTCATAATTCAACCTTAAAGTCAACAAAGATATTTACTTAGCATATTTGTTTTTTGGAAAATGTGAGATGACACTCTGGGTTCTTTCGTGACCTAATGGATGTGGAGTAATTTTGGTTGGATGGCCACTCCTGGGAAAGTTCACCACTTTTCCAAGTTTTCTTTATTTGTGGATAATGACTGTCACCGTGATTTATTATAGTCCCAAAGCTTTAGAAATGGCCTTGTAACTCTTTCCACATGTCAATGACTTTCTTAGCTGTTTTTTTATTGTGGCGTGCTGTTACATTTTGAGATCTTTTAGATTTTAAATTCCATTAAATATAAAGTGTTGCATTAGACTTAGGTAACAAATTGACATGAATATTTCACATTTAATTCGATTACTTAAAGTTAACATTTTGGTCATAAATTTACTTTTAATGTACTTTTAGGTAAATAAGCAAGCTTGCTTTAAATTTATGTCAAATTTATGGTGAATCAAAATCTGTTGGTACTTTCCTGTATTCATAATTCCATCAATTTTGACAGCATTGCTAACACCACTGGCTAATGTTGGCAATCTGGCACCAATGATTTAAAAACAGTCTCCAACCATGACACAGCCCTTACCGTGCTTTACAGGCTGCTGTAAACACTTGTTGAATCTCTCTCCTATCATACTGACACATTTTGGATTCATCTCTCCATTATGAGTCTGCTTCTAGTGTAATTTAGAATACCCCAGCCTTTTCTCCATGTTTACCTTCCTTTAAAATGGTTCCTTGACAGCCCACACTAACATATCAGGACATGCTGAGACTGAAAATGTTTTCCATTTTGCTTGTAGCACTACTGAAATCCCCCCTTTTTTTTTTCAAAGGTGACGTCCAAATTTGTGTTAGATTACTGTGAAGACTCATCATTCCTTCCCACTAATCATTGCAGCGCAGATCTATTACCTCAAAGCCTGCTGGGGAAAACATTCTGCTGAAGACGCACTGCTCATCTGCCAGCATATTTTACTCTCCCCCTCTAGAGATGTCTCATAAGGTGAAAATGAAATATGAGAGTAATCAATATCAAAGTGTTTTTTTCTGTCTCGTGAAGAGTAATTACCATAGCCACATCTAGATAAGAGTGTGATTTTTATTACTGGGGAAGCATGCTGTAGTTGTTAATGGCTCTATTCACTGTCACACTTACCTATAAAAATGGTTTTTATACCTCAGCAGTGAGGCTAATGAATCAGTACTCATATGAATATTTGATCTTAACTCAGGAGAATGTACAAAAATGCACATGCTACCTGGATTTGTTGCATTATATGCAATTTTACTTAAAATATTGAATTTTCTTTGAACACAACAGAACTTGAACTTTAGTTGGTGCTTATTTCTTCATCAAGTGAAGCAGAAACCATTTAAATTGCATTCTGCAGAACATCAGGGTTTCCTCAGATGTGTAAATATAAACACTTAAATGCTTATTAGCCAGCTGACAGCCATTTAACAATTTTAATTATTAAATGATCCTTTTAGAACTTATACTTAAAGCTGGATAGTTAATGAAAAGCTGATTTAAAATTAATCATACAAGTTTGTTTTTTTAATATAATTATTTTATATCTGTAATTTTTCTTAGACCCAGCATTTTACGTGATCATAAACTGACTTTGTTTAGGGTTTTTGGCTAGCTCTTTATGTATTGACTAAATGATTAATAGATTAATCAAGAGAAATTGTGGCCAATTTATGCATATTGAAAGGCTGTGAGCTGAAGCTCTAAATCATCAAGGAATAGTTTTACGTCTTGGGAAATTATCTGGTTTCAATTGAGTTTTGGACTGTTGCTCATATAAAACAAGCAATTTAGGGTCACACCATGCACAGTTCCTTGCACTGCGCTCTGGCATCATTGGCCTTCCTCCCCACTCCGCCACTGGGCTACACTGAACACTGTGCTTAATGATCTGTGAGCTTCATTTTATCTCAGCAACTCAACTTTTCTCTCTCCCTCTGTCTCTCGCTCACCGTTGCACACCCCCAACTTTTGCAAAGCAGTCATGCAGAGCACAATGAGAATCTTGGGTTTGTGCATTCTGTAGTTTAATTGGGTTTGTTTCTGGAAGCAGTGACACACTGTCCTCTAATATGCCCAATAGGTTTATGAATTACTTAAGTTTCATGCTTGGAGCAATTTTGTGTACCGTGACTGAACCTGATTTTTTCAAGTTGATCAGGGACTGGACAGTTAACCCTTTTGTAACAACCCTTATTGGGATATAGCACCGCCAGGGGGTGTTGTCCTACTATTGTAGTAGTTGAGGAGACTCCGTGTGAGTGCAGCGGCAGCCATTACATGCTGCTTATGTGTCTGCTACTCCAAAGAAATGGACATGGTGGACCAGCATGTCTATTAGACGTTTTGCTGTGATATCAGGTTAAACTCAGTTGGACGTCGGCTATGAAGATGATGCTTCTGTAATGTTGAGATCCAGGCTCTTGGGAGGTCAGTCTATAACTCATAGTGTCCCACTTTCTGTTTTTATATGCCAGTATGCTTTCACTGACAAGATCTTTAACACCACTGGTTGAAATGCAAGCCCACACCATGACAGAGCCTCCATTGTGTTTTACAGATGACTGTAGACACTCACTGTTATCCGGTCTTTAAGTGATGAATCCTGCTTCTGGGTGTGACAAAGAGGAGGAGCAATTGCAATGCTCTCCATTTGTCCCATATGTGTTTACCTTTTTTTTTTGCACATTGTACACATTATTCTGTTTCTATGTATTTGCTATGATTTGCTATTTGTCAAGTAACTGTCATGGTCCTGGGTCGAGCGACCCAGTATTTGAGTTTCATGTATCTTTTGTATTCATTTGCACCTAACTTAGTTCACCTAGTTAATTCCTAGATTGCAGTTTAGTTTTGTTCCTTAGTTGTTTATGTCATCTTCCCCTGTACTAAGTCTCCCTGGTTCATTCGTCATGTCTGCGTGGTTATGTTTAGTTCTTGTCATGTCTAATCTCCATGTTTCCTGTTTTACTTTGAAAGTCTGTATTCATTGTCAGTGTATTCAGTTTCACTTCTCCTGTCCTGTCGTTAGGTTCATGTGTGTCAGCTGTGCTCCCATGTGTGGCCACTTCCCCTGATCATCCCTCATGTGTATTTAGTCTCCGTGTTTCATACAGTCTGTGTTCCCACCCTCCATGTTGTCACAGCCAGTCTTAGTATTCATAGTTATGGTTTCCTGTGTCTTCATAGTTTTTCCTAGTTTTACTTTCCCAGTTTAGTCATAGTTTAGTTTGTCACTGCGTTCTGCCTTGTCTGCACTCCTTGTCACCAGCCACAATAAAAGCTCGCTTTCAGATAAGCTTGCTCCAGCCTACTCTCGTGTGTTCGCACCTGGGTCCACCACACACTCCACCGCACGGTCTGCCTCCTCAGATCGTGACAGTAACATTGCTTCACTCACTATCCCGGGTTTGTTTGTGTTGTGGTGCCGGCAAATCAAACATTCTGCAAATTAAGACAAATACTAAGTTATGTTTCTTTATATTTTATTATGTTACAGATTAAGTCATTTGTTCATACTTACTTTGTTTGACTTTTCAGTCGTCATAAGGGTCAGGTGTGGGGAAACGCCTGCCTAGCATTTCCTCATTTTAAAGTCCTGATGATGTCACATATGACATCAGCAGGTCAAACCAAGTGGAGGGGTTTCTTTTTCCAGAGAGATGCTTCCTTTTGTTTGTGTTAAGGTTTAAAGGGATTTGTTGAATGTTTTCCCTTTCGTTAATACTGCCATTTAGTTCTGTAAATGTGCGTGTTGTAAGTGTGTAGAGGTTTTGTGTTTTAGATAATCTGTGTAGAGTTTTAGATCCCTCAGTTGAGTGAGTGGTACTGGCTGGGCAATTGGAGGGAAATTGATGGCCCTATTTAAAGCCAGTCTCTACCAGATGCAGGAGAGAGAGGAGAGGTGAGCTGTGTCACCAGATCAATGCTATGTTACTAGAGTTTATTTGGGGGGAAGTTTTGTTAAGTTACATTAAATTAAGTTCACTGTAAATAAATTGCTCACCTTGGAAACCTGAAATGTCTGCCATTTAGTTGGTGGTAGAGAAGCATATTCTGCTTCCCTACCACCTTCCTTGACGTTCGAGTCTGACTACTTCACACTGGGTACAAACTACTATGCGTTTATCAAGGCTGTTGTGGTTTTAACATATTTTAATGCTCTATTTAACCTGTACAAGCCCCTAAAAAAGGCAGTGATCAATGCCAGCCTCCCTCGGTTTTTATTGCTGCTATTCATTTTAAAGCTCAGTTTTTAAAGCCTTACAATGTAACTACAGCCCAGCCCATGCAGCAGTATATTAATGACTAACCTCGCATTGTGTATAGATTATCTCAGTAGTTCTCCTGACTGAAGTGTGGTCCGTTTACAGCATCCTGCCATGCGATTGCATTTGTCCCTAACCATCAGCAACCCTCAAGTTTTATCGAGTGGAAAGCAGTTAGCGTTCATCCTCCAGCTTCACCGTGCTAATGTGTTTATATTATGTGTTTATACCTGTGTAGCTGGCCACCATGTAGCACATCATAATGTACCAGCTAGCCAAGCTTCACTAACCCTACACTGCTGTTTTGTTTCCTGTCTTCACTTATGTCAGACGTAAAAACCCTCAGTCACAATATGGTATATTATGTGTGGATGGAAACCAGCTAGCTAACTTTCTGCTAACTTCTAACTCCATTAAATTTCATAAATCCTTTTTTCATAGATGCCTGGATGTTAAACTTAATTGTTACACCTGGTAGAGCAGCCACACTGATCATTTTATTAAATTTAAACATTTTTTAACTCTCAGTGATGCCACAGTGTGCGTTTGACTTTGGGACCTGAAGCAGCATTTGGACCTGGAAACGGCTGACTTGAAGACTGGACACCTCTCTCCTGACCTCCTCTGTACAGACTGATGATGATTTGAACCAAAAATGCTGAAATTTGGGTTCATCAGTCCATCACACACAGTTTTTTCTGTAATTTCCAGACCTCAGCCTTTTCTCCTTGTTTCCCTTGAAGTACTACTAGAATGAAAATGAAGAGAAAAGCAGCCAATGTCCACAGAACAGCTTTGAAAGGTATTCAGAAAGCCTGGGGAACTATTCCTCGAGACCCTTTTAAAAATGATAAGAAAGTCCAACTCCTCGGAAGCAAACTATAAAGAGTAATTTAAGACAGAACAGTATTACCCTTTTTATAGTAGGAAACTATTTTTTTTATTGTTTTTTTTATTGTTTTCCAACATGTAAGTTAAAAGATAAATGCCATCTTATTTTAGATGATGCACCCCCCCCCCCTACACACACACACACACACACACACACACACACACACACACACACACACACATACATTCTTCCAAAAACAAAGGGGTAAAAAGCAAATGGGTAAAAAAAAAAAGATAAAAAAGAAATATGATAATAAGTATCGTCTTCAGTTTAACTGAATAAGAAGTAGCTATCTTTGAGGATATAAACCAATTTCTTTCTTGGATTTCTCTTCTTTCTATGCAATAATACAATTCAAAAATCAAATAATAAAAACAAAATAAAAATAAAATCTAGGGGTTTTTTGGGTTTTTTTTTTTTACTTGAAATGCCAAGTTCAAATATCTTCAGCAGTGCTTCAGTCTCACTCTCAGTCAGTGCATTTCTGTCAGTGCTATGCCCAGAGCTTCATCGCAATAACATTGTTTTTGAGAATCTCTGAGAGTCCGTCTTTCATCTGGCCATCTAGCCGTCTGGTGTCTACAGAAGCAATCCTTTTAAAAGCCTCTATAAGAACTACAGTACACACAGCCAATGTAGCAGAGATGATTAAACGCTGTCTGCCTGCCTGGGTTTGTGTGTTAATGTGTGTGTCCATGTTCCCCTTGTATCCCTCATCCTGAACATTAAACCCTTCCTCCTCACTCCTGCTTCTTACCCATTCTTTGTCCCTTCATTTTCTCCACCGCGTGTAATAATATGAGCAATGTCAGATCCACCGAGAAATGCTTACCATTTGCAAAGTGATGAAGAGAAAGACAATGAGTGGGAGCAGAATAACGGGAGCGATGGTGAAAATAAACCAGGCTTCGGGCAACATTTGGGGCGCTCAGTGTCATCAAAAGTGACGGAACAACAGCGACATTGTGGATATTTAATCATGGCCGGAGATGCAATATGCAAGTATTCAAATCCACGCAGGCGTTCATGCACGTCCACATTTCCACTGTTAACTTTTCTTCTGCGCACTTCAAAAAGTGTTGATTTACCATAAATTATATTTCTGTGTATTCACCAGCAACCTCAAAAATATGACATACAGAGAGAGAGGGGGGGCAAAAAGTGAGGGTTGGAAGGAAAACTCCAGGCACATTTTGAAACATTTTGATTTGCATTTTTACACAGTGTCAGCAGTATTCCATCTCCCTCTAATCAAAATATGTCAAACTTAACTCGTCTTAATGCTCCGCTGTGGTGCGGAGAGCCTGTGTTTGTATTCTTCCTGCTGGAAAATAGCAACAAAAAAAAATCTTATGACATCTTCGCCTGCAAGCCATCAAGCCTTTGTCGCCCTAAAAATAACGCCTGGCTGCGGAGAATTCACCGTCGGTAATGCACATTCCCACCCCACACTTCGCCCTCCGTCTCGAGCACCAGGAAAAGAACCTGGAAACAAAATTCAATATAGTTGCTGGTGCTGGCGTCAAATCAGAGCAGGAGGTAATGCTGGCAATACATCATCATTACAGAATCTCTAGGGGAAAAAAATAGTTCAAATAATGAAACTTCTTTTTTGCACTTTGCACAGGAACCTTATTATAAATCACACCTAACTCATCATCGGATCGTTCATTTCTCTCCACACTCTAATTCTCAGCTCCTCCCCGTGAGAGTGAGGGGAAGAGTAATATATATGGAATCCTGTAGATGTCAAAGGTGTTGTTTTGACAGTGCGAGGGGGAACAAGAGCGAACGGGGCGGTGAGTGGGGGTACGGTGGATGCTGAGTGACGTGGAATGATAAATGCATGGCAGAGGTGGAAATGACTTCCACCTGATTTGATATGGAACACTCTGCCTGTCCCTCTTAATCTCACAGAGCCGGTAACATATTCATTGGTACTGTCAGACACACTGCGTTATAGGCTAAAGGTGGGGCGTGTTGCCACCTGCTCTTATCTGTATAAACCCACATGCAACTTTTGGCATCTCAATACAGCAAATGCAAACTGCAATATAGATCTTAGTGCAGGTGAATTTACCTTGTGTATAACCTGATATGTAAGTATTTTTTTAACTAAAAAGTTTTTTTTTATGTTTTTTTATTTAAGTAGACATTAAAGAGTATTAAAGCTGAGCCGCTCAGCTATCTATAAAGATAGCTGTTCTCGTCAGAGAATCTGTATTTTTATACTTGTGTCTGTATCGCTCCCTGTGTCTATGTTTCTCTGAGACACACACATGCGTGCTCAAATTCCCTGCCTCTGCATCGAGTAAGCTGCTGCCAGTGATATAGAGAGGCTGCAGAGGCCCCAGCTGACCCGGGCTCCGCTGTACTATGAATCTTTTATCACATCACCTCTGCAACAGTTGCTCTCTTCACTCCGCCCTCCCTGCCTTCTCTGCCTCTCTGCTTCCTCTTCATCATCAAACCGCAGAAACACCCATACAAACAGGTTGCACACTTTTTAGAGAGCATTTTAAATAAATCATTACCATAGTAATCGTCGGCCATTTGTGTCATTTCCAGTAGATCGCCACCCTCCATCAGCCTCGCGAGCACCTTCGTGTTACCTTGTTTCTGCCCGATTCATGATAGAATCTTAATATGAAAATGCATTTTTGTAAATGGTTATTTTGAGAGGTAGCAGTGGCGGTCCTAGCCTGTTTGGCGCCCTGGGCGAACACTCCTCTGCCCCCCCCCCCCCACACACACACACACACACACACAAAACATATTAAGGATTGTACATTAACATAAATTGTTGTACACACACACATATGAAGAGAGAGAGAGTATGCATAGTATGCAAACGGCTACCAAACAGCCATCATAATTCGTCATACAATGAGAACAGGACAAATCAACAACTGACAATGACTAATTAATATTAAAATCTGTAACATAATGTATTGTTTGGAGTTTAGTCTGTTACTGTTGCTATTTTTACCATTTCTTCTTGGAGCAACTGTAACGCACATAATTTCCTTAGGGATTAATAAAGTATTCTGATTCTGATTGTTTCAGGATGACCTGCCATTATCCAATGACACATCTGCTTACCTGTATCTTTTGCTCGTTTCTCCTCCTCTTCTTTTCTCTTTTTTCTAAACTGAGCACCTGATGGCTTTGAACTTTTCTTGTCCATCTTCCATCCATCCATCCATCCATCCATCTTCATCCGCTTTATCCGAGGCGGGTCGCGGGGGCAGCAGCCTAAGCAAAGAGGCCCAGACCTCCCTCTCCCCAGCCACCTCCTCCAGCTTATCCGGGGGAATACCAAGGCGTTCCCAGGCCAGCCGAGAGATATAATCTCTCCAGCGTGTCCTGGGTCTGCCCCGGGGCCTCCTCCCGGTGGGACATGCCTGGAACACCTCACCCAGGAGGCGCCCAGGGGGCATCCTTGTCAGATGCCCGAACCACCTCAGCTGGCTCCTTTCGATGTGGAGCAGCAGCTGCTCTACTCTGAGCCCCTCCCGGATGGCCGAACTTCTCACCCTATCTCTAAGGGAGAGGCCAGCCACCCTTCGGAGGAAGCTCATTTCTGCCGCTTGTATCCGCGATCTCGTTCTTTCGAGATCTTCCATTGGTTTTAATTTTGCACTCCAGTATGAACACCCATCCCCCAACACAAGGATCACCACAACATAACCTAACAGACCTACACCTTAGTTCACAGATTCGATTTGTCTAGGGTTTATTTCTGGGATTTCACACAACCCAGGATTCAAAACATGAATTCATAATGGGCTTGGATTTACAACATTATGATTGAAATATGCTCTATTTGGAAGCAGCAGGGCTCTCCTTCCCTTTCAACGGGTTGTGTGTGAGACTAAATCATCAAACTGTAAATTTTAAATTGTTATTGATCCCTTTACCCCTAGTCCTAAAGTGTATATTTATTTTCTTACTCTTCCTATATATATTGTTTGTTTACTTGCACTGCTGTAACTGGAGCCCCGTCTCTCTATATACTGTACTGTATGTAGCGGAGAGCAACAGGCGCACCTCGCAAACGAAGGGCGCCCTTACTCCCAGCAAATGGGCGATAGAAAACCGATCGGTGCATATGCCATTGCCATATGCCATGCGCTGGCTGACATGCAGCATGAGTACGAGCATTTTTTTTTTTTTTTTGCCAATGCCCGTGATGCTGTCCCCCACCACGATGCCGCCCCGGGCAACCGCCCGTGTCGCCCGTATCTAAAACCGCTACAGACGATAGCTAGCAAGCTGCAGACGCTGCTTGTCGCAGGACTTCCTTTCATATTGTGAATGTAATCAGCTTGTGAAAGTGTCAATGCTGGTGGTGCAAAGTGTGTGAAAAAGGTGCACAAAATGTAAGCACAAATTAAAAGTATAGAAATGATAGAAATCATTTGGTTTACTGTTTTGGTCTTTAAAATGTGTAAAATCTGTTTTTAGTGTGTACCCAGTGTCTGCGTCTGTTCAGTCATTTCCTGTTTTATTTTGTCAGTCGCTTTCTTTGTGAGGTTCTGCTGGTTTTACTTCCTGTCTTTGTCTGTTTCCCTCCAATAAGACTGCCTGCCTTGGCCTCACTAGTTACACCTACTGTTTGCTTCTTGTTGATATATAACCCTGTGCTCTCCTTGTTAGATGTCTGTATACACTAAAATGACTACAGATACTACAATTCAGTACTTCAGTTGTGCTAAACATGTAGCCCCCTATTTTGCAAGCATTGAATCTAGCTTTGGTTTCTTTTGTTCTTAAGTCTAATTTTACAATATTAAGTAGATATAGGCAGATAAATCCAAACACTGATCGTATTTATCGTTGGTATCAGTCTATCAATAACAATCAATCAATGAATCAATGCCAGTATTGGTACTGGATCGATTCTAGTGCGATAGGATTGATCCTTTTTTCTAAGTTCAACATGTAGCCCATTTAATTGAGTTAATTTTTGGGAAAATGAAAACACACCACAAATATACACTAAAAAAATGTCTGAAGCTTTGTGGTATTGACTGGCATGTCTATTTTATTTATAGCCTACAGCACATTATAACAACACAAGTTAAGCCAAAGTTCTTTAGAGACAGGCACATTTATATCCCAGGTTTACAAAATAGCCCAGTTTCAAAATACATGAAAAGCTCAAAGGTGTATTTTGTTGTGTTAACTAATTACTGTGGAAAGAAAAAAAATCACAGTAATTTAGTGTTCATTAAAATGTGTTCAGAATCTGCAAATTGATGGTGATTCATTTCAGAAGTCATGACATGCTGCTCTGCCCTACATAAGCTGCCTTTATACGTTTAAAATATTGCTATCTGTATTGGTATCAACAAATACCGACCCTTTATTTACTTAGTATTAGTTGATGCCAAAGTTTGCAGTATTACACAGCACTAGTATTTAGTTTGTATTTGTTACAGAACCTTAAATTCACAGGAGTAAAGACCCAAGGATGTTTTTGAGCTGCAGCTTTTTCAGTTCCTGTATTAATGCCTTTAATTCAAACTTTGATTTAACAGCAAGTGACAACCTCGAGAGCTGAAAAATGAAACAGGAATAGAAAAGCCAAAAACAAGTTCTCCTACAAGCCACTTGAGGCTTGTTCCAAGAGAAAGTCAAACCCTACAAACTCCACTGTTCCCACTCAGAGGTTTAAGTCATCGGTGACAGCCCCAACCCTAAACCTGATTCTAACTCCAGGTGATCCGAATATGTAATTTTGTGTGTTTTACACTTGTTCTCCCGAGTCCTGGTTGTCAGGGAACAAAGACAATAATCACCGTAAGTGATACACTTAAAAAAACTGTTCCCATTTTGCCTTTCTTCAAAATATCGGTGTTAGGGTTAGGGTTAAAACTCCAGAATACCCAACTTTAGAGCAAAACAACAGCCTCGTAAAAAAAAAAAAATTTCTGGTCTTTTATTGCCAATTTATCCCTTAAAAAATGTACAAGAGGTAAATATTTTTATGTCTCACCCTTTTAGACTGTATTAAGGCTCTAAGTTATGCATTAATAGGGGTGTGGTACTTTGAATGGCTGCCAGCAAAGGCAGGCTTAGCACCTTGCAGTTTGCTTAGTGTCACCTCAACTAACTCACGTCATTAAATTGGACCTTAAATTGGTGTTTGTGGCATTTTTAATGCTATTATCTGTCATGCAAATGCTAGCTGTGTGTTTAACTTTAAATGCCCATCAACGTAGTGTGTATTCCAGTTCTTTCAGAGTCACTGTCATGCTGAAAAATGAAGTACAACATCTCAGAAACCAAGCAATACTATTGCTTAAAACCACTTTTAAAAACTATCAAGAAAGTCTGGCTATTGGAAGCAAAAATATAAAGAAATGAGTGTGGTTCTGGACCTTTGCACAGAACTGTAATACTTTAATACTGGCCAATAAGTTACTGTAGCACTCTGGTCACTTCTGGTTCCAAAAAACTCAAAATGTAGACAGCCACAGGCCTCAAACCAACAGGTGGCGTCACAGTGTAAATCTTTTTAATACAACTTCTTTCCCTAACAGCAGTATCACTGCAAAGTTGGAGCTGTTATGAGCATTGAACAAGTTCTGTTATGGGGGGGAACTTAATGATGACATTTTTCATGAGCACAGACTTTAATAAAACACATCTGCTTGAAACATCTATTAATGAATGGCTTGAAGGTATCATATATCAATGCAGAATATAAAATACACACATCCCTTAATGATTTCATTTTTATTCACTTAGTCTTGTAGCTGAAATAGGCATGTCGATCACATTTTGAATTACAGAGTAAAAAATTGCAGCTGTGAATTCACATACTGTGCACTGCATGCAATAACTGTTGGGCAAAACATCAAACCCCAACAATAGCTGCCTGTTATGAGCATTTTATGCTGCTTGGGCCAAGGTTTATCAAAAAAAGAAAAAAATAGGCACTGCTTTAAAGACGAAAAGGATGGCATTTCTCCTCTGTTTTCCTCCAGTGTAAGATGGTAGGAGGAGGAAGAGGAGGGACTGAGAACTAACGCTAGGGAAAATGACAAGCAGGATAAAGAGTCACCCTGAGCCCACGCACAACTATGTAAACACTCAAACACCACCAACACATCTTACAAGACGCATTCAAATTCAAATGCCTATCTTCTTAACCTCCACTCATTCTTGACTCTGCTGTCACTCCATCCCGTGGCAGTCCGGAGAGAAGGTGTGGTGTTCAATTATCCCTCTCTTTACAGGACAAGTGTGGCGACCTTGGCCACCCCGGCTTAACTTTAAATGAATAACAGAGACGACTTTTATGTGAAATGTGAAACAGTACGGCACATGACAGGCAATTACTCTTGGCGATGTAAGTCTGTCAAGAGGTCACTCCTGCCGCCATTGTTGTTGCGCGCGGCTCCACCCGTTTGCTTGACTTTTGATAGACATTTCTTTAGAGTTCAGGCCGAGCGTTGCTGGCAGTTTGTGGGTGTGTCTGGACAGAAACTCGATATGTGGCCAGTCCAAGTATGAATGAACTTGGAGATAAAGATGGAGGGAGGAGAGAACGTGAGGGAGGTCGAGGGAGTGAGACAACAGCTTTAGAAGTGGCAAAGAGGGAGAGATAGACCTAAAAAAACATGACCCCCAAAGACTTGAATAGCCTTTGTTGTGGGGTTTTAGTGAAATAAAGCTGTAATTTATGCATGCCAGAGTCTTTTAATTTCTATTTACATGCATAACATATTATTCACAGTTAGCCACATCTAAGTCCTCGGAGACATCTCGGACTGCGTGATGAAATCTTGAGTGACAGCGAAACACCAACGGCTGATTACAAAAGCGCTGTGTCATTTTGGGAGAAACAGAAGACCCTGCAGTTTAAAAATATAAACACAAGCAGGCGTATTATGAAATCACGTACTGTCCTTTTTTTTTTTAAGTCAGCGTAACTGCATCCCATTTCCCTATTGGGCATCAGATTGCTGCTCATCGCTTCCATAAAGAGCAGAGAGAATTTGCAAAAACGGGAGGAGCTCTTTTCCCATGGGCCCCAATTAAAACTTCCTTTGGCAAAGTGGCAGCTTTTTATCCCTCGCTTTCCCAATGTTTTTTTTTTCTTTCTTTCTTTTTTTGTCGCATTTCCGAACAAACTGCGGGAAAGAAGCTGTAAAATCAGGCTTTTAGAAACTGAGAGCCAAAGTGAGAGGGGAGATAGGCTATAAGACGGAAAGAGCAAGAAAGCTATTAGACACGCATTAGTCAGAAATTATTGAATAATTTCAAATGTTAAAACTCCATATCTGGTATTCAGAGGCATTATTATACAGTTTGCTTGAACCTTAGGGAATGAGTGGACTGCTTATGTAGAACAAGAATGGCAACTAGTGACTGGAGTGCAGTTTATAATGCCAAGAAGGGGTTTTTCAAGTCAAACTACAATACAATTATGTGTTCCAGAGGCTGTGTGAAGCAAAAGGAAGTTTGCACATTGACAGTTTGTCATATTTCAAATGCCGTGAAGGATTTGGATCCAGTTGCTGTGAGCTGTTCCTGACAGATAGCACATGCCCAGATGTTCGTATTCATAGCGAGATGATCCAGCTCAGGCAGAAAATTTTAGCTGATTGATTCTGTGCCGGTAAACGCAGCGATGGTCTATATTTGGGCACGCATACCGATGCCTGTACGTCTCACACAATTAAACTTCAAATACAGTGAAATCTTAAATTTAAAAAAAGTCCCTCCGTGTTTCTGTTGCTTTGATAAAACGCAGTAAGCTTTGCAATGATTAGTCATGCTCGTGGGGTCCGGATGGCTAGATGGGTTTTTTTGTTTTTGTTTTTGTTTTTTTTACTTCGCTATCTCAGTAAGCCAACAGCTCAGCTTGCTGTTCCTCAGAACACAAAGTTTCCATCTGGACCTGAGCATCAGATTCAATTACTGAGCACAAAGCACACAACCACACAAAACCCACAGCTTTCATTGACTGATGGAAATTAACAATATGATTCAATATCTTTAAAAAAAAGAATAGAGAATTCAAAGATAGTGGAATTGGTTCATGAGGTATTTTTGATTAAAAATACCCACTGATTGTTTCCTGTCTATTATTTTTCCATCCCATTTCATTTTTTCACATCATTTGCAGCAGTTTGAAAGGCCTCGAAAAACATCTCCCTTCTGACTAATCGGGTTTTATGTACATGGCTAGAGACTGGCCACATACATAGTACGCCAAAGTGAAGGAGTAAAGAACTCGCAGTTGTCCGCTTGCCATGAAGGGGCATTGAAATTCCTCTCTGCACCTTCAGACTGAAGATATAAAAGATCATACCCATGTTTCATCATCTGAGAAGGGGTCACCTTCACCAAAGAAGCGAAAACCCGAAGGAAAGAGACAACGCCACCAGCATGTTAATAAAACGTTGTGCTCTTTCCGCTCACCTCAAACCTCCTAAACTGAAGTCAGCAGTCTAACACACAAACATGTGCATAAATACTTATTTACTCATGATATTGGTGCAGTTGGAACTAACAGCAAGCCAGCTATTCAACAACAGCTAGGTTTAAGCTAACATCGTATCAGCTAACGTTGGGCTCAGTATCATAAAAATGCACTTTCCCTCTGATAAACAGATTGATAACATTCTCGCATTAAACAAGAGTTCAGTCCAACTGTGTTAGGCTCCCTTCAAAGAAAATTTCACTAACGCCAGTGAACAGCGGCTAACCAGAAGCTAACAGCGGCAAAAACAGCCGTGCTTACCAACGGAAAAGTATCATTCAGTATCTTCAGTATCATTGTCATCAGACAGAGCTTCACTGACACATTGGCTCATTTCAGACTCCTTTCACAAAGCTTAAACAAACTCCTCCAAAGTAAATAGATGTGGATGATCCTCATCTGGCATATTGACAGCTGAGTTAAACAGTGGAGTGAGAGCCTACCCAGGAATCGAAAGACTCTGGGTAAACTTGGTGAGTACAGCTGAATATCAGGTTTTTGAGGTGATTTGGGGTGAAAAAATAAAACTAGCATAGAATATTTAATAGACACATATCAGTTTTAATAGAGCACCCATATCTGTGAAAACATTAAATGCATTCGGTGTGATTCAGAGCGTTCCTTTTATCCCACTTCCAGTAACGTGCTTGACAAACTCATCAGTCAACACTGTAAAAAGGTCAAGTAGTAGATAGTGATAGAAGTAAATGGAACTCCACAAGTAATTATCCACAATTCATCTTCACATATGTGAAAATAATCACTCACAAAGCCCTTCCACAAATCTTGGCTTAAACACAAGAAAGTCACGCCCAATAGTGGCAGCTTACTGGAGTGAAAATCAGATTCACGTCAGTGTAAAATGAAGGAATGCCTACATTTATGTGAACTTTCCTAAATTGCTACAGTTACCAAATGCTCCTCTGTAACTCCCTACAGCGTGTAAACACTCCATCAGTTCGAGACTGACATATTAATGGTACTGATCCACAGCTATTTCACTGCGGCACTGATAAGAGAGCCACCATTGCTCCACATAAATGAAATCAGGGACCATATCTCACACTGCTACATGACACATTATGAAATATAGAGGCAACCATGCAAACTGGCGTAGTTTTGTTGGCACCAAGATGTGTGTATATATATATATATATATGTGTGTGTGTGTATGTATGTGTGAGTGTGTGTAGGGAATGTGACAACATGGATCAGATAGCAGTGAATGCATCCCAGACTGGATTTAGAGTCTGACTGATATAAGGGTGAAAAAGGGGAGATTGTCTCAGATATTTATTGACTGCTTGTGCAAGTAGTGTTTGGTGCTGCAAGCTGAAAAGGAAACTTCTGTGCTTTGTGTTTCCACGGTTCCAAACTTGGATTGGATTGGACTTCTTGCATACAATCTGATGGAACAACGATAACATGCATGAGATACCCCGCAACACAATGGGTGCCGGTATCGAATTTCCTCGCAGAACATGTTGAGCCCATTTGAAGCTTGGATTGAACATTCCTGCTCAGAAGTCTGTTCCTTAAAGCCACTGATTTGCAACTTGTCAGCGGATAATTACAGTTGTCAGAGCCGCACTCGATCAAGTCAACATCCATGCGCCACCCGTTTGTGAGCGTTCGCCAAAGGATGTAAGGCCTCTGAATCCTGTCACTTGAGATTAACCCATGCCACTCTGGTGATGGAGTAATGAATAAACTGTGTGCCGTGGGGAGAACAACAGCTAAGGAGAATGGAGAATCGAGTCTTTTGCAGTGAGAATTCAGCATGCTATGAGGATAGGTAAGAAGAAAAATTTGCATGATTATGCTGTCGCCTTTCTCTGTGACTGAGTGTACTGCATGCAAGATATGCGCAAGCCCCCCTAGAGTAACAGCACAGTTTGTCACCAGGAGTTTACATCCTTAACAAGTCTTTGTCTGTAGTCTGACAGAGGCAAAGGCCTTGAATGGGCAAGCAGCCTGGAGAGAGACTTGATTAGATACAAGAGGCCAAAACCTTGGCAAACCTTTCCCAAGATCCCAAGAATCTTCCTCCAAGTGTCACTGAAGGAGAGAGCCTTAGGTGTGTGCCTCAAAAGGTAGAATTGTAACCTACGAGTAAACGCTGCACGACAGCGAGAATTTATTTAGCAAAGACTTTGCATGATATTTTTCCATACATATACATTATGCAAACACACAGCCCTTCCTGCAATTCCTGATTTGCCCTCCCTCTTGACTTTATTTCAACATCCTGCTGTTTATGAGCTAGGAAAATTGCCTCCAAGTCCCAGCATGGCCAGTTCATATTACCATCAAGTTGGTGCTCCACAAACACTTTCACAGAAGCACATACAGAATAGCGCACTGTTGCATTTGCATGAAGACAAGTTAATCAGTTCCTCAACCTCTCCCGACCCCCTCTGATTTCCTGCCCAGCTACTCCTATTACCTGAAGAAACAGGAAAATGGTTATACATCCTCCATACATCTACAGTGGTGGGTGTTTGCCATGCAGTAAATGGCTTGAATATTAAATGAGTTTATGGGATGCTTCTATACAGGCGCCGCTGCAGAAATAGGACTGAATTATAATACATAGATTTAGAGATGTGTGTGTGTGTGTGGAGTGGGAAAATAGGGGGAGAGAAAAACAAAGCGGCAAAGGTCTATGTAGAATCAGCTGTAAATTGTGCTGGCCTCCTATTCAGCCACTCTTCTCCCTGTCTCTGGTGCCCTCTGGCAACAGCACTTGTTGAATTTGGATGTATTATTGTTTGTTCCCTCCCACCCTCTCCCTCACTCAGACCCTCTGATTGCAATCGGAGTTGCAGCCTTCCGGCATTAAGTATGCAAGCCTTGCCTCATGCAGTGCGTTCACTATCAGCAATCAGCAAATGCCACCGTCTCTTACAAATTTTTTCCTATAGACAGAGTAAGAAAAAAAAGTAAAAGTAAAATGAACATGCGCAAACAGAGGAAAAAGTTCACACTGATGAGGGGGGTGATGAAGGAATAAATACGTTAGGAACATTTAAGCCAGCAGCAGCAGCTTCCTAAACCTTAAACTGTCACCTCTGAAGCTACAGGTTGTCTGAGTTTGATATTGCCAAAGGTGGCTTGCAGATTTTTGCAACAGTGATTAATAATTTAACATTTAAGAGGCTTTTTTGGACATTTCCTCAACATGCATCGCTTGACTACAAAAGATGCACGTGTGGTACTTGATAGGTTCAGAAGGTTGATGTCTAAATCCCTTAAGGAGAAGGAAAGCAGCCTGAGAGACTTTGGCAGTTTGCAAAGATTAAAGGCTTTTTTTTCCAGACTGATGCACAGCGTCTGTGACCTAATGAAAACATCAACGCCTGTACTTTCATCTGGAACACAGGCAGACATCACTTATGATCATAACTACAGGCTGAAAGAGGCCATGAGCTCCTACATGCAAAGTGATAAACTCAATGTGCACCTCCAACTGTGGTAGCTACAGGTGAGCCTTTAAAAAAAAAAAAAAAAACAACAACTTTGTTTCAAAGTTTCCCAGTTTAGCAGATGAGAGCAGTTTGTTCTAACATGAATCGTTCAGTCAATCATTCAGTGTTTCTCTAAAGCAGAACACACAGTATGAAAGGTCTCCAAGCAAAGGAGTGCCTTTAACTTCATGACAGATTACAAGTGAACATTGTAGATTTTTAAAGTACTTTAAGAATAAAAGTATCTTGTTGTTGTCTTGTTCTCTTTGTTTGTGATGTAAAACAAAAAAAATGAAGCTTTCGTGTTTATTTCCAATTTCTTTTCTTTTTTTTAACTGGCTGCACTAGAGTTGCTTTGCGTGAGTCACTCCTAAAAATAGCCCACATTTTTCATATGCTGGGCTTTGGTGCAGCCCCTGATTTCATCCACTGGCTAAAATAAGCCCACTCCTAACACCCCAAAAGCCAGGTGTCATGTTTATAGCAGCCAAACTGGGAAACCTACCCAGCAAATCATGTTGTTACACTGGAGTAAGCCCATGTATAGTGGAATAAATAACTGCCTGAAATAACTGCCATAAGGGCATAGCCAAGATTACTGCTGGGCGGTGATGGGATGTGCAGACCGAGCAGCATCTCCAACGACTGGACAAAACAAAGCAAATGTAAAAATGCTTTCAAAAAGTAACATTTTTAAAGTGTCAAATGTAGCAGTTCCTCTAGTGGCCTCTTGAAACTGGTTCCAACTGACCTTCATGTTAAATTGTTCATGGTTAAATCTGGTACAAAAATGTTTTCGTCCTCTGTAGATAGTTCCATAAAACCTATAAAACCTATATGTTGTCATCCATTAGGATATCTGCAAGGCTTTGATCAATATGCCATCAGAAGGAGCTGTAGCCCATAGTGGTCTAATAGGCTTCGCCTTAGTTCATTTAAGTCACCGAAGTGGAGCTCATGGCTGCGTTTGTGGTGTCGGTGCCCTTTTCTAAGCATTTTTAATCCAGATGTCTGACAAATAACGGACATTGCTGTGTGGTACAGCCCCTTCAGTTTTGCTGAGTGAAATGTATTAGTCTATTAGTTATGACTAATAATATTCATCCATCTGTGAATTGAATCTGGATAGTTTATGGATGGCACTCGCTACCATCAGCTTAGAACCCTTTGTCTTTTATGTGCAGTCTAACGTGGAGACTCTGCACCCATAAATAGTAGTAGAAAATAGAATATAGTAATAGAAATAGTAACAGACTGTGAGCTTAAGAGACCTGATTTTCTTAACTTTGGAAAGCCCCAAGCTAGGTGTTTTTCTAAGTTTCCAATCCTTTGTGCCCAGATAGCTGATAGATGCTATCAGGACCATCTAATCCTCAGCAGAAAAAAAAAATTAGTAGTTTTATTTTTTGACTATTAAGAAAGGAGGCAGCCTTTTGCATGTTGCTGATGCTTTGGAATAATAACACTGGATTGCTCGGGGCCTGATTAGCCCCAAGCAATCAGGCTTCCATCTGATGATTTAGGCCAACAACCTTTCATCCATTAATGGGGAGGCTTTCATATTGCATTTGAGTATCCTTCTGTACAGCAGTGTGGCATGCACATATCCAGAGGCCTAGCATAAATACCACTTTGATCTGCCCACAATAGAGGAGCGTCTAGGGGATAATAGTGAGATCACCTCTCCAACCCCCTCTCATCTACTTTCTGGAATATCACTAGCAAGCGTCAATGAGCAAAGCGTTGTACCCAGAGTCAATAGTGGAAAAGGGCAGCGCTGAAAAGAAAGCATTATTGAGTCAATGGTTTGACCATTACTGTGAGATTAGCATTGCTTGGATTGTGCGCTTCAATGCTGACTCTAAGCAAGGGTGTAAGACAGCAGGAAAAGCATTTTCTGTACGCTCCTAAAGAATAGCTAATGCCTTTGTTTTGATTAGCAGTTTGACCCCTGAGATGGACTCGGCTCACTTGTTGTAAGTGAGAGACTAGAGGGGAGCGTTGGCATTCAGACCAGATTCCTTGGCAGCCGCTTCACTCAGCAAGGATCAGCTGTCTGCCAAAACAGATTACACCGGGGATACTGACGCCGTCTCCAGAGAGTGTTTTGACAGCTGACTCCGAAAGGGTGATGTCTCATGGAAACACCAGTGTATCACAGGGAAGAAGAGTTAGTTCATATAAGTTTTAACACTGGCTGAGGTATGAGGACTGCACATGGCTCTAAAGAGCATTCGCAAACAAGAACCATGACCTCCAACCATATGTGCAGCTGTATCTTGACAGATGGGGGATAGATCAGGACCAGTGTCATGGAGAAGAGGCAGGTATCTGTTCACTCAAAGGCTCGGGCAGTTCTTTTGGTGCCTACTACTACTAGGGTAAAAGATAGGCTACACCCTGGACAGGTCACTTCAGAGAGAAAGGATTCAAGCTTCTTGCATGTAAGGAAAAATCTGCATATAACCCAACTGATGCATTGGGGACGACTTGGGGTCCTGTGTCTTGCCAAAAGATACTTTGACATGCAGACTGGACCACCAACCTTTAAGGAGATATAGCCTATTGTATCGCCTCATAAAACATGACTATATCAAAAAGCAATTTATGGCCATATAACACCAAGTGTATACTGCTTTAAAGACTTTTTGCCAATGGACTGACCTACACAACCGTTGTGTATTTCACATTAACTAATCATATCGTTTTACCTCAGTATGATCTAAATTTCTTTAGTTTTAGAATATGAGTTGCAAGCTCTACAAATAAGGATGGATGGGTTGTGTTCACACAAGAACTCAATCCGCTATACATATGAAAGTTCTGATTGCTCAAGTAATCAAGCATTTGCTTGAAAGCCAATTGAACAGCAGTGATTCTCATAATCACAGAGTTATTTAAGTCAACTTAAATACAGATGCCAAAGATTTGATGGTATTTGAGTAAATTTTGTATTTTCTACTGCTTGTACACACTGCATTTCAATGTATTACTTGTACAGTGTATGAAATCCTAAATTGCCTTAGGGACAGCAGCTTTCCCAGTTCATGACCCCAAACTCTGAAACAGCCTACTCAAAATATTAAGGAAACAAACTTTACAGACAATTTCAAGAAAATGACCCATTTAGCTTTTGCTGCCACTTTTTAATAATACTAATATAACTGCACAGTCATGCCTGCTGAGTTCAGCCACATTTGCTAATCTGGAAGATACAGACCATATGCATCATTGTCATATTGGCCTTATACTTTAGTTACAGACAATTTTTGTATACGTCTGTGTGGATGTATGTGCTTTTATGCCTGTGAGGCCATTTGAACCGCCGTATATGATACTGGGCTGTACAAATATAACAGAATTAAATTAAATTGTCAGGAAAACAAGAGATTTAGAAAAGGTCTCCATGCACTCTATGACAGAGTCACAGATATTCTTTATCTTCTTCTTTTTTTTACCAATAAAGAGGTTATTTGAGACATGTGATTTACATTAAAAAGACACAGATATTTAGTCTGTATACTACATGTGTGAATGCGACCATGTATTGATTTATTTATTTCATTTAAAAAGTTCAGGTGTAATTTCTCCATGTCTTCATGTCTTCACGAACTGTGAAGGAATGAAGGATGGCTGCTAATTAGAACGTGTAATGTGCAGCGTGCGCGTGATGCATGACACTTTTTGCACACTGGTTTTTCCAAAGATAATCAGATCCGTGCTGAAGTGGAGGGCACGCTTACAAGACGCAGGACGCCTCCTGCGAATCACAGAGCACGGCAGAAATAAAGTTAGATAGGTAGAGAGAGAGAGAGAACGATACGACAAGGAGGTGGACACACCTGTCTGCTGGAATAGCGTGACCTCAGCTACTAATGAATAGAGAGCTCAAACACAGCCAATTAGTTGTGGAGCTTGTTAAAACAGCCACTTTTACACTTGCTGTGTCAGGATAGATTGGCCTTTCATGGCTGCTTTGGGGATATTGATATGGCTGCTGACAAGTGCAATAAAAAGGGAAAATGCTTTGGGGCTAACCAGTCCCACTTCTTTTCTGTGGTACTTTTGTTTCATGCGGCAAACGAACTAGGCTCCGCTGGTTAAACCGTAAGTAATCTAATGCTTCGGTGCTTCTTTTTTAGTTTTGTTTTTTTTGCTGTTGTCCTGTTTTGTTTTGCTTGTTGTCTTTGACCAGCTTTTTTGAGAGAGGGTGAGAACAAAGAGGTGAAGGAGGGAGTGGCGATCATGCTTGAGAAAGAGAAATAAACCAGCGAATGAGAGATCAGCAGGATTACAGGGTGTCGCTGTGAGGCACTGCAAAGCTGCAAATCCACAGGAATAGATGGGAAGATGGGAAGCAGCAGGTTGAGCTGATGAAGGATAGGCTGATAAGGAAACAGGAAGAGAAGAGAAGAGAAGAGAGGTAGAATTATGCAGACTAACATGCAGAAACAGAGTAAGTTGGAGAGGACTTGGCACAGTAAAGGGCGGATGGAGGCAGCGCCGTGGTGAGATGCCTCATGGGAGAATGACACATATCTTATCCCCCAGAGAGTGAAGGAGAGGGGCCAGACAACCCTGCTGATTGACTGGCAGCGTCTCCGCCTGTCTTTCACCATCTTCTCATATTCATCAACACTGGCTTGGCTCCCTGCAATGGAGCCAAGGGCAGAAAGCTAGCAATGCACAATGAGATTCACCCACACGAAGCTTTTGTATGCCAAACCACTGCACCACTTGAAAAAGAAGCCTTTTAAAACACAACATACCTGGCTCACAGTTCTGCTTCAATAAGCATCTGCGTTCTTCTTGGCAAGACATCTGAGCGCTGCATTAAACACTTCTGATATAAAACAAACAGCATTACAGTCACCGTCCCCTCAGTGAAGGGGTTAAAAAGCAACATAGTACATTTTTTATGTCATGGGGAAAAGAAGTAGAAAAAATGTTGCTGGTGCAGTCAGGGGGAAAAAAAGAAGGTTTTCCTTGTTTCAGTTGCTGCTCACTGAGGTAGCTGAGTCACAGAGGAGATAAACATGCTGCCCCCCACCCACCCCACATCTTGCTGTGTCCCAAATGTAAATATGTGGTTATTAATTACTGCATGGCCTCTGCTGCTGGATTCAAACATCCTGGATACAGTGGCAGAATGACTCACCAGATTGCCGCTGTCCAAGGTGCTGCCAGAGAGAATACATCACGCTTCTCAACACTGCAGCCCAAAACTGGCAGATGAGAGGTTGGTGTGATGGCATTGCACTCTCGTGGTCGTTTCACGTATTACTGTGTCAATCATATAGGTCTACATCACCATCTGGTGGCCAAAGGACAGAATGCATTTACATTCTTTAACTTTTAGCCGTTCTGTACATTACAGATAAACAAAAGAAGAGGTGGTGTGTGTGTATGTGTGCCTTGTGATAATGCGTTTAAGAAGACTTTGTTGATAAACACCTGAAGGAATGGATATCAGAGAGGTAGATTTATGCATATGCAGTTTTGGGCAAAGTCAAATCTGCTGAGGACCAAAATTGTACCTTACTTTATTTATTTATATAGGACTCTTCACACAGTAAGAACCACAAAGTGCTTCACAATAATATAAAACAGATATACATAAAACAGCACAATCGAACACAAAGCACAAATGAGTCTTAAGCTGCTGTTTAAAAGAATAAATGCAATCAAGATAACGTAATGATGGCGGCAAGGCATGCCACCGCTCTACAAGATCTGCTCTGGTCTTAAAATGTGTTCGAGGGACTCCCAACAGCCTTCGATTAGATGATCTCAGGCTGCGAGAGGGAGCATGTCTGCTTGTACTGTATACTGGGTAGTACTGGGTGAGACCCCCTTTTGCTTTCAGAAGTGCCTTAATTCTATTTTGGCGTGGATTCGGCAAGGTGATGGAAATAATCCTCAGAGATTGGTCCATTTTGTGAGGATAGCATCACACAGTCACTGCACATTACAGAGGTGCTCTAATAGATTGAGATCTGGTGACTGTGGAGACTGTGGAGGAGGAGATTTGAGTACACTAAATCCATTTTATGTTCAGGAAACCAGTTTGAGATGGTTGCACTTTGATCACAAAGGGGATGCACATGGTTAGCCGCAATACTCAGGCAGGCTGTGGTGTATAAATGCACAAAGTCAGCATGGACCTCCACGTGTATGAAGAAAATATCCCACACACCACTACTCAGCAGCAGCCTGAACCATAGAAACAAGGTGGGGTGGATCTATGCTTTCTTGTTTTTTTACACCAGATTCAGACCCTACCATCTGTAGCTTCAGATCTTAGCTGCCAGGTGTGGCACTTGGTGTGGTCATCTGCCGTAGAGGTGCTCTTCTGCATACCACTTGAATTTGAAAGCAAATTGTCATCTTTGTAACTCAAATTATGATGGGTTATTTGTTTTACTGTTGCCTTAAAATCAGCTGGAAGCCATCTAGCCATTCTCCTCTGACTTCTGTCATCAACAAGATGATTTATCCCAGAAAACTGCTGCTCACTGGATATTTTCTCTTTTTCAGCTCTTTCTCTGTAAACCCAAGAGACGGCTCTGTGGGAAAATCCCAGAAGATCAGCAGTTTCTGAAATATTCAGACCAGCACATCTGGCACCAACAACTACGTCGCATTTAAAAGTCACTTAAATCACCTTTCTTCTCCACTCTGATTCTCACTTTGAATTTCAGCAGGTCGTATTGTCTATGTCTACGTGCTCAAGTGCACTGAGCTGCTGCCGTGCGATTGGCTAATTAGATATTTGAGCAAGCAGCACTACCTAACAAAGTGATGGGTGAGTGTGTGGTCACAGCCACAAGCAGTATATTATAATATGGTGACATCATGAGTCCCATAAACACAGTCCCTGTTTGTTTTGAATGCTATTGTTTCATATTTTGATCCACCAGACGTTTATATTGTTATTTGTAATTGTCGGCTTGGCCTAAAGTCCTCAAATATGTAAATATAGAGTTTCCGATAATTAAAAAAATAAAAAAATAAGTAACATATGAACTTCCCTTTGGCTGCCAAAACCTCAAATACAGGTTCAAACCTGATTGTAAGCCTTGAAGGCAAAATCAGTACTCCATTATCATAGTCATTATCTGCGATGGCACATTAGTCATCTTTGTATTCCTGTTCTTTCATCCTTCAAAAAACACATTTCAAAGTGACAAACATCCATTTTGCAAACTGCCGAGTGAAAATGCATGACTTTTTTTTATTTTTTTTGAGTGTGCATAGTCTTAAAAGATGCTAAATCCCACTTTGAAAATTAAATGGTTTCGCTCTGAAGCACCAGAGAATGATATGCAGCCGAGTAGCCTGTGGGGAGTTACTGCGCGGAAACACACGTTCTGCATTCGACAGAGACAATTGATCAAAACAGACTAATTAATGTATGTGTTTTACATATATTCATTTCCGTATCAAATATTAATGAAAATAAACGTATTTGTTTTACAAATGAGCACAAGGCTATCAAATATTTCAGACACACTTCATTAAAGATACAGAGCCGAGAGCGAACATGCATTTTTAAAGGGCCGCGATTCACAATGGCGTACTCTCCAGAGCTGCCTGCTCAGTAGTGTGGCCTAGATTGGGCAGAGTGCTCCGAGACATCAAGGTCTTCTCACGGAAGGACCTAAGCCTTTTGGCATTTTTCTCTTGCACTTTTTGAAGCTATCATAAAAGTAGTGACTGGGCTTTTGATGTCCAGTTTAAAGCAATTCAATTCAGCTTCCATCAATGAGTTCGCTATAGGCTACTTTCTTCTACACGCGAGCATAATGTGGACCGTGAAGCAACAGTTGCTTCTTTATTAGATTCACTTTGGTCAAATTAATTGCAACAGCCCTGCCTTTCGCCGAGGTTAGAATATTCTCCTTTTACTTTAAGTCTTTACACACCTCTCAGATTAACCCGGCGCAATTCAGCAGCACAGCAATGAAATCCGCAATCCCCAAGATGACACTGACTTTACTCAGCACTCATTTAACAACTTCAACAAAAGCCCACTTACAAACTTCACGAAGGAACAGAAATGTTTGAAATATGGCAGCCAAGTATGAAACGGATTGAATAAAGTAAACTCATACAGACAAGGCTGTTAGAGTTCCAACTCTTTCCCATTGCTGTTTCATACAACAAGAAACAGATAACAACAACAACAACAAAAAAGAAAATATGGAGGCAATGGCAGATGATGTAGAAAAAACAGATGAATGTGCTTTATGCTTAACATAGACCTTAAAGTGAGGGCCGTAACAACCCTCAGTCCAGATGTTGGCGCTCACACAAGTCCATTTGGCCAGCACATGATAAACAGAAGCAAACACAAGCAGAAATACAGATTTTTTTTTTTTAAATAAACCAAGACCAGACAACAGAAAGCTGCAAAGTTTTGTTTATTTAAATTTTCCCGAAAGACACGTCATTCATGCTGCAAGACATAAAACACCAAATGGACTCCTTACTCTGCTTTAAAAGCCCTTTAAACAGTGCTTTAAGAGCAATGCCCAAGGGCACTTTGGCATGAACATTAGAGCAGCCAGGAATTGAACCTCCAACCCTACGTCGGTTGGAGGTTAAACCCCGAAAGAAGTAGGGTGCCCTACTTTGTTCGGGGTTTTCTGTGGTGGCTTTCAGACTATGTGTGTATGGGTTGGGGTCAACTGCCAATTCTAATGTGAGTGCGAATGATTGTCTTTCTGTGTTAGTCCTACAATAGATTGGCGATCTATGACAGCCCTGCAAAAGCTATAGCAGGAAGTAGTAGTACAGTATTGTAGTTCAAAGAGGGAATTCACCTCTTCTGGTTCTATTTTCAGGCTTTGGACAGGCCAGGCTGTCATGGAGGACTTTGGTCAATAGCAGTTTTGTTTTTTTTTTTTTAACCCGATCAGGTATAGAGGTAGTATAAAAAGCACAAGAAGAAAAATAATCCATACAAGGACTAAAACAGGGTGATGGAATGGGTTAGGCTGTGAGACTGGGGTTTTAATCCCTCCCCTCAGTGTTTCAAGGATCTCATAGGCACATGTAACATGCCCGATCTCCTTTGGTGGAAAAGGGACGCAGTACAACAAAGAGGGGGGCAGGGGCTTTCTTTTTTCAAATTCTGGTCTACTGCTTTAGCGTAACCAGTTCATATTTCCCCTGAATCATACAACAAGCAGAGAAATGTACATACCTGCTGGCGTTTGTTTGTTTTTTTTAAAAAAGGAAAAAATATTCCAAGTTGGAGAAATAATAAAATGAGGGGTTGGTATAGGTGTTTTCCAACATCCTGCAGGGTTCATCAAAGTCATGCTGTTACAAAATAGTTGAAGGTAACAATCAACAAATTACATAAAACCAAGCAGCTAAATGAAATGCAATCGCTGCTGATTAATTACTATAACACCCGTTTTGTTTTAGCCTTTCTTTTTGCTCCTGAGCCATTTTCAAATGCGTGTGAAAATCAAGAGTGATTTTAAGTCTCACATTTACCCAAACTAAATAGTTTAATCAATCAATCGTAATCAGATTTACATAAAAACTTAACTCATTTGTTTGCCTCACAGCAGCTCGATCTTTGCCTCAGATCCAGAGGCACTGTGGGGTTTGGTATCTCTACGTGGCCACCTGTCAGCTTGATGCTGTTTAAAGCTTTCAGCACTCCGTGTTATCCATAGCAACAAACACTGCGACGTCATTCGGTACTTCGTGTCAAGAGTGTGAAAGGGTGAGGTGTTTTTGAGCAGTGAAGTGAGGCTGGTGTTTTGTATCAATTACCCTCATACAGAGTGCACTTTGAGAAAATAACATCTGATCTAAACTTACCCAGATTTCAAAGAACAAGGCTCGAAGTATCATCATCTTCTTCATTGGTGGATCTTTGGCTTTCTGATAATCAGAATGTTGATATCAGGCCTCTGGGTGGCCCATGCCAACTGTCCTCAGATTGTCTTTGTGGCTGTTTGAGCACAAAGCATTTGGAGCTTTATTGCACATTCTCACTGGTCCACTCCAGTTTCTGATCAGCCTGTGAAACTAACCTTTAGGGTATTTTAAGACAAGTGGCCCCAAATTGTGATGATGGTGTGATGATGTCAGACTCAGACAAAACTACATGAGTGTTTCTGGTGCTGAGGAAGAAGCACAGGGCAACAGGATTGTGCCTTTGTACCCAGCAATGACGACATTCTGAGTCATTTATCAAGTGGTTGCAACCTTTTTCCTTGTGTGTAACAATCAGCCTCTTGCACGACATTTTCCTGTGCTCTTATCATAGATTTGGAAGTAAATGACGTCCATATTATTCAAAGCAAGCTATGCACGGAACAAGGAACTGGCAATACAGTCTAATTATCTTGCTGTAGGCAGTCGCAATAACTGACATACTCCATTGATGTCAGTGTCAGCAGAACATCAATGTCAGATCACTTCATTATTCCAATTTCCTCACAGAGTACTCTTAATAAGTGTTTAAATATAAACAGAATCATGTTTGCAGAGAGAACTATTATGTATGCGGTGAGGAAAAACACATTATACAGGAAATGATTATAACATTAGCAAGTAAACCAGCTTCAGTGACTTATCATGGTGACAGATGAGTTTCCTCTTGGTAACTATCTTGGGTAACGTGCGATGTAGAGGAGATGGCGTGTGAAAAAGTTGTTAATAACTTCTTTAATACAGTAACAAGGAACGCTTTCAGGATGATGGAGAGGGGGAAGCAGCTCTGACCATGTCTGGTCTAATAAAACAGGCAAGTTGAGCAGGTGCAGGCTCAGCAACTTTTTCATATTAGCACCGATTAGAATGTCTGAATTCAGCTGCTTTGCCAACACTAGATATTCATTTTTCATTCATATTTTTAAACCTCCCTGAAGATAGCTGTTGACAGTTAACCGTGTCACACATTGCTCAAGCCTTTTAAATTCAGCTGATTTTTGTTTTATATATATTTTTTTTTCACACGCCATCTCCTCTACAGAGAGATGTGTGCTTATTATTATATATTTTTATTATTATTATTATTTTTAATCAAGATGTAGGTGTGTGCTTTTGAGCTTATGGATAACCACTACAAACATGTGACTTAGCGAATATGATGATGGACAGTAAGTATGATATTAAGGATTCAAAATGAGCTCAAGCTTCAGCGTGTAATAGTTCTATGAATCCATTTAACACTGATGGGGAACATTTTTCTCCAGAATAATCGTTTTTACTTTTGTCTTTTGCTTAGTTTTCCCAGTAATACAGTTTTATGTGTACTGAGGTGTTTTCATTGTGTTTAGTGCTCTTTCTTCTAAGGAATGGAAACTTCCAGCACTCGCCGTTTTTAGGTAATAGTAAAGGATTTTTGGCAACATGCCCATGTAGAGTGCAGACAGGCACAAGTCTGTTTTAAGTCGTGTTTTAATCTCCAATTTGTGTTGTTGCAAAAGTAAAAAGGAGGAAGAGACGCATTGCAACTACCAATGAACTGTCATCGCTCTCAGCGTGAGTGGAACGACTTCACTGCTCACGCCGTGACACCGTTTCAGCAGCAGAGGGGGCACTTTCAATTGTTTGAGGTATTGGCAGGAGTCGTGATTACCACTTGAGATTGTGAGTCATCGCTCGGTACCTCGGTGTCCTGTGCTTTCCACGTGGTGCTGACTCACTCTCAGATGGGGAAAGGACACGGGGGAGTTCCTTTGACAGACATGTCTAATGAGAACATACTGTCTCGGAAGCACTGATTGCGTTGATCACTAAGTGCAAGGTGAGAGCCGGCGTTGTTGTTCAGTTTAAAAAACAAAAAACAAAAACAAAGGGAGGGGGGCAAAGATGACATTTTGCTTTAAACATCTGAATTTTCCAAATAAAATGTAATTTTTTACCACATGACTAAACCAATACCCACATATGAAAAAATATGGAGAATGTGTGGGTAGGCAAAGTGTGGATCAAAGCCATTCTAAAAGAAAGTCTCACCTCAGCACCTATGTTTGTAACACCTCTGGGAACTTGTCATTTTAAGTGAAAACATAAAAATACACGTACAGAATCACCAATCAGAGAAAAGACAAAGAAAAAAAGCTTTTAAAAAGCTTTCCGCAGCCCTGGGAGAACTTCCACCACCTCTACTGTTACAGAATTGTTCCATGGATTTCAATTCAGGATCCTTGGAATGTGATGCGTCTCATATATGCCTCTGGAAGTACTGACTCATCCTGGATGGCACTGTCTGACATTACATTTCAAACCCACTGACTGTTATGTGTTGATTTTAAATGCACACCATCTTCATACCAGAACTTTTAACAATGACTGGCACAGGAAGTAGGAAGTTTTGGTTTAGATATCCTGTGATATCCAAGTGTGTCATACTTTAGCATAATGAAGCAGGTATTTCACAAAGCATGGGTAAGGAATCAAATCGGGGGTTTGTCGGGACTGCAGCTGGACCCTTCCCCTGATATCAGCCAGATACACAGGAAGACCAGAAACACTGCAGCCTTGCAAACCCAACAAGACAACCGCACAATCCAACAGGATGTACAACCCCTCCCCCTGAACTTTATTCTAAGCCGTCAAACACAAGGCCTGGGGGCCAGAACTGGTCCTGCTAAATCTCTAATTCAGCCACTGAATGGTTTTGAAAAACCTTTTCCCGCATACATTTTCCAGCTTTTCCTACTTCTAAAGAACAAAGTAATTTACTAATAAAGAAATTAAGATTTCTTTTTAAATGCATATTATATAAAGACATCTCAGGGATTGTGTAGGTGAAATGTCTTTACACTGACTTCCCATTTAAGCTCCAAGTACGTTGCATGTGGCCCAGGAAATGAAATTAGACTTCACTGCTCCAAACAAAGGAAACCATGCATTCCCATAGTTTCCTTTTAGATGGATCTCTTACAAGCTCCTCTGGTTGAAGTGAACTTTTAGGACAGCGGCATTTAGGCAGGGACTTCTTATCTGCCACAAGCACCATACGAAACACCCATTTCACTACACATCACGCCCGTGCCCACTCAGACTGTGACAACCTCGGGGGGTGGGGGGGTGGGAAGGAGACAAGTTTGCTTTTTATTTGAATTTATTTATCTTTAAAGAACAAATATGAATTGGGGATGTTTTCAAAATGGGTACAATGATAAAAAACTGACCACTTTCATTCTTCTCCAGCTTGACTTTCAGATTGAATCTTAGGCTCTGTGTAAGAGTTTAAATACGCATACCTGTAAAAAGTCCTATTGTAGCCCCAGAAGGGAGAGAGAATGAAATTACAAGTACCTGTTGTAGTTACATTTTTGTTTTTTTGTTGTATTTTTTTTTTTGTTTTTTATTTTTTAAAACGGCCTGGATGATAATCTGAAGTTTGTGTGTATGTGTGCGTAGGACACTCAGCAGGGTTTGGCGGACATTTCTGAGGTGGACTGATTATTGCACTCCAACAAGATTTAAAAAAAAAAAAAAAAAAAAAAAAAAAAAAGAGAGAGAAGAAGAAAAAAGACATGGCTCTCAAACAGATAAAACTAAAACTATTGGATGACAAAGTGTCCTTGCCCCTGCCAAACTCTTAACTGCCACACATATCTTGTGAATAAATATTACAGACATATTCAAACTCAGTGACCCCCTAAACTGAAAGTGACATTAAAGCAAGTGAAGGGTAAGAAGAAAAAAAACATTACTGCATTTTTCAGGTGAACCTTTGAGTTTTGTGCAAAAAAAGACACAGTCACAATGTGTATTTTAAAAAAGAAAAAAAAAAAAAAAAAAAAAAAAAGTATGTCGTTCTGGCCCAATTATAAAATATCAATAGTGGAAATCAAAATGAGAATATATAATTTCATCACCACATTTGTGTAAAAATAAACATTCACAAAAAATGGAAACTGTTATCCCATGATTAAAACTGGAACAAAAAAAAAAAAAAAAAAGTAAAATAAAAACCCCATAAGAGACAGGATGGACTCAAGTTGAAAAATTCTGGCCCGTGGTTGAACAGTATAAACCGGGTGGCGGGCCTATCTGTGTGCTTTAACCTTCCATTCATTGGTTCGGCTGGTGGATCCCCAGATCTGGACTCATTCATTTGATCACTCGCTTCCTTCTCAATTAACCATGACTCAGTGTTAACAAATCATCACAATAATTACTGATAGCACTCTCCGTGTTTTGTTTTGTTTTTTCTTTTTAAATCTCTCCCGTTATCGGAAGATTCCCCACTAGATGTGCACAAGAAAGACGCACTGACAGGCAGCCTACTGAACGCAGCAGATGCTATCCTTGCACCGCAGACGCATTTTGGGTCTGTATTTCTCGAGGTAAAGAAGCTGTTTGGAGTTGAAGGCTCCACGTCTCTTCCTGTGAAAACCAGAAAAGAAGGAGAGGCTCTTTAAATAACGTGACTACAAAGAATGCAGCACATTAAAACATGACGGTGATTACAGGAGTTATAAAAGATTGACAAGCATTTTCAAGCGAGTCAGAACTAGTACTTCTGAATTCCTAGAACTCCATCTTCTACTTTGGCGTAAGGGCTTAAAATGGGAATTTCTCAGTGACTCAAGTGTACTGTCATTGGTCTAGATGGGATCACATGATGTTTTGGTGCAGCACACTGCAACTGGCATATTTAAAGCAAACAACACACCTATGTAAACAGCATACATTAAAGAAGGACTGTCATTTACACAGCTAATGTCAAATAGCTCTTCAAAAAAAAACTAAAAAAAAAAAAGGATAAAACAAAACATGCTAGCATTTCCTTTCAACTGCTTGGGCCATCCAAACACAAAAAGTAATTAAGATTAAGCAGGATTACAGGAAAAACCGCCAAGTGAATTGTTATAGTTACTGGATGCCATCTTTGGGCACAGAGCAGCACATGCTGGTAATGTGGGTGAAAGGCACATATTAATCAGGCATTTCAGTCCACCTCACTTGCCAGGTTATCTAAATTAAAACAGCATAAAAATAGGTCCCTTTTAACTCTGATTATCATGAGTCCATAGCTCTGTTCACAGCATCCTTCAACTTTTTGTTGATAGCCCAAATGTTGCTATGCTGTCAACCAACTCACTAATACAGTGCATTAGCTTTCCAACCAGGGAAGGAAAAACAAAAAAGTTCTGAAAGCACCTTCCTCCCAAAAGGACCTTTGATATCACCTAGCAGAAAAAAAAAAAAAGTTCCATGACTCTAAATCCCTCCAACTTAAATGCATTTAATCATTTCTTATGTTTTATGGAGGTCTGAGTTTTCAGTATCAGCACACCTTGTGTCTGATTTACACTGCAAGTCTCTTAAAAAGGCAATAATCTTTGATAAGACTTGGCCTCCTTTTATGGTTCTAGTACAAAAGCAAAGAGTATACTTACTGTCTTATGAACTGCACAGCATCCTCATACTTCATCCCACACTCAATGAGGGCTAAGGCCACCAAGACTGGAGCTCTGTGAGGTGAAGAAATCCAGTGGACCACCAGTTCAAGCAGACAGAGCATCCAAGGAAGAAAGAAGGAGAAGAGAAGATTAAATGCCAAGAGTCACATGGTTCCACAGTAATACGGCGGTGAAGGAATGAGAAAGGGGCGTTTAAACCTGAAAAAGAGGCCTGGGAACTCAACAGGGGTGCACAAGTTCACTGTTGCCCTGCTGGGGCACTGTGCTCACACCCTGAGCCTCAAACACAAAACTAACTGATGAGTTACAGTAAAAGGCTTCTCCTTTCTCACAACAGGAGATGGGGTGAGAAAAGACAAACATAAACACTTTCCAGACCACTCGGCAGGTTAGAGCTCAGTGCTGACAGCAGTTGTTTTAGTGGCTTTTTTCTCACATACAATTCAAGACAGACAGAATGTGAGAATGTTGTGTGGACTGTGTTAAAAGGCGGCACATAACTGCTGCCTCCTACACTGAAGGCTTAAGTGTTAGCCTGTTTAAAGCAGATCACACTGCAAGGCAGAAAACTCATATGACTGCAGTAAACAAAGTACAGGAAAGAAGGAGAGGAGACGCAGTCAGAAAATGCCAGTCTAACCAATATTGGGAATTAGAAAGTCTCTGGAATGCCACAGCAATGCAAAACGCTAGAAGCCATTGAGAGCAGATTGGCTAACTCTGCACTTGTGGTCAGGAAAGACATTTTCACACAAACACCCCCCATGTCATGTGCTTATGCCTTATTTGTTTTCACACTTTGTTTTGTTATTCAGCATAACTTGTTTGCAATTCACTGTCACACTGGTTTCTGACTAAGAAGTGTGCATATTTTCGTCTCCGGAAGATCATAACTAGATAGAATGTATTCGAAAGCTAGCGCTCACCCCCCCCCGAACCAATGCCCGGCTGTTGTAACTAATGATAGTGCTCAGTAAAAAGACAATCAGCTGCTTAAATGATCTCTAGCAGGAGGAGAAAAAGGAGACAATCATTTGAGTTACTAAATGAATCACTAATGAGTATTGAGGATTCAATTCTGGAGGTGGGGGTGAGAGGCAAGACCAGCCAATGCTGTGTGATCAATAATGAAGAAACAACAAGTGAATGCTTTCTCTGACCACATCTCTCTGGAGCTACTGTTAATACCGCAGCAATAAAATGGTCCCTGGTCACACTAACCAGATTACTAACAGGGCGGGAAAAAACAAAAGGATGAGATACTGGGTCAAATGGGCTGCGTTACACAAGGGACAGGCTGTGTTGCTGCCTTGGAAATGGCACATCTAACTTTGAGAACAGATGTCTCAGTTATCTCTGCCGCCACTTTGATATGGACCCAAATAACCACCTTCTAACCCTCTAACTTAAAACATACCACTACATTTCTCATTTATTGCACGCAGGACTGTTATTTGGGCACGTAAGAAAAAAGGGTTTTGGTGAAAAGGAGGCCAACTGTACACCATACATACCGTCCGAGGCCTGCCACACAGTGTACGGCAATGCAGCAGCCGGGTTGCTCTCGAAATTTGGTGTTGAGCAACTTGAGCCAGTTATCCACGATCTGGGTGGGAGGAGGGGCACCATCATCAAAAGGCCAGTCCTAAAGCAGAAAACATCAATCGTCATCAAATAACTTAGTTGAACAGCACAAACATCCAGTAAGAGACTGCCGCAAAAATGTATGTCAACACTTACCAAGACCTGTATCCCCTCTTTCTCTACTGGAGCCTTATCATAGGTGGCATCACAAACTCTAACCAGAGTGTTCACCTCAAATTTTTTCAGTTCCTGGCAGAAAACATGAAAGGGTGCATTTGAGACAGAGCCCTGGGAATCTGATAAACAGCAATAACACAAACGTAAGCATACCTCGGTGAACTTGTTAAGTGTGGCGTTGGTGGGGTTGTGGGTGATGAGGAACCTCATGCGCTCGTAGACAATCT
This sequence comes from Haplochromis burtoni, assembly GCF_018398535.1. Lineage (NCBI taxonomy): Eukaryota > Metazoa > Chordata > Actinopteri > Cichliformes > Cichlidae > Haplochromis > Haplochromis burtoni. The sequence continues at coordinate 225,227 of NW_024582867.1, read as the reverse complement.
CAACTGCAGCGGGGCGGTTCATGTTGGCGAGACGGCTTTAAAAAAAACAATTACAATACAAAACTCTTACAAAACAAAAGCGACTTTTGGCTCAGAAGTCAGCAAAAAAAAAAGAAAAAAAAAGAAAGAAAGAAAGAAAAGAAAACCCTCAAAAAAAAAATTGCTAGGAAACGTATGTTTTCATGTAGGGTAGAATAAATAAAAATGACAACACGTGGAGGGGGGTCGCTCAGGAGGACAACAGGTATTCACTATGGGATGATGTACACAGAATGATAACACAAAAGAAAAGGAAAAAAACAAACAAACAAACTAGTCCACAGTACTTTGGGATTTTAAAAATAAAATAAAAAATACAAAAAATACAAAACCAAAAAAGTTAATAACAAAAAATAATAACACAGAAGAAGATGAGGAGACTATCCAGGAGTCATCCAATCAGTTTACCCCATTCAGGAGAGCTGTTTGTGATTGGCTGTTCAAGAAGAAAGTAGAAAGCAAAGGTTTTTCGTATCGGTTGGGACAGGGCAGAGCAATCAGGCCAAGGGCTACGCAATATCCCAGAGGGCCTTTGGGAAAAGTCAGCAGCTCCTAGCGCACTGGCAGTCAGGGGGGTTTCTGGGTAGCGTAGTCCCTCGGGGGGCGGCCGATTCACTTCTCCACAGAGGTGAGGTGCTGTGCCTGGCAGAACTCTCCGCTCACACACGCCATATAGGTACGGCTCAAGTCAACACAGAAACCCTGTGAAGAGAACACAGAAAGGGAGACTTAAATGTAACGAAATCGCACACAAACAGCACCCATTTATTTCAAACAGATAACAAGTGTCTGCACAAGCAGGAGGCCACCGATTCAGGTCGTTACAGAAGATGATACTTGTTAAATTTGCACATCTGCAGCTGATTAATGGTAATAACCACAATACATTTTGCATATCATGATTATATTTGACTATTAGTCTGGAGATTAAATATACCACATATGTTGACTTTTGAGCACTGGGTGGACAACAGTACAGATTAAAGGAGCCTTTAATAAACCAGATATAAATCTGGAATTTCAGTTTATACAAGATTATTTTTCCTCCCCATCAAAAAGGCTTTCTATAATAACTAGGGATATATGACTACATTAAACAAGTGATTTTAATTAACAACAAACTAAAAAGGTCAAAGTTAAACATCTTCAAACATTGTTAAATGTTTTACGGAAACCACCAAAACTGCTGATCACATTCTTCAGTGCCTCCAACAGCATTTTAAAAGCTGCTGAAATGTGTGGCACTTTGCAGCCTTGCACAACACTGTTCACACACACAATGTCAGATTAGTTCACCAAGTGTGGTTAAGTGAACTGTGCTAGCATCAGCATGCCTCTTTCCTTGCAGGTTAGCTGCCACACACTTCTGCTGAAGTTGGGCTATGCCAGATTAAACTACATACAACAATTTAGATCAAAATAACACGCCAGTGTACTAGTTTGTGCGTCTGTTCTTCCACATTACTCATTTACAAATCCCAATAGCAGAGTCACAGGTGGCAGGTGACTACCCAGCAGCCCAGACTCATACATACAAACCATTAGTTAATCCAACAAGTATTTCTGAATCTAACCAACAACACCTCCACCATTACTGAAGTGTCTAGCCAACAAGCTCACTTCCCTAGTAATTAAAGGCAAACATTTCAGTCTTGATTAACTGAAACATGATCTGCGGTCTGCTTGTAGTTGTTGTCAGTGTTTTCACTTCTCAAATATCAGCTTCTGGAATTTGCAACATAAAGGTTGTTCCATGCTGTAGAGGTTTACACATTCACAGAAGCAAAAGATCCTATTTTTGATTCCAGGGGTGGACAAATCCCCTGGGGCTGCATCAGGAAGGTCACCTGGTGCTAAAAACTCAAACATGTGAAGCTACTTGCTGGGACGACCCCCTGTGAATAACAAAGCAGCTAAAGGTAGCTTTAAAAGAACTAAAGCACAACGACAGTGTATAGATACTCAAAAATCCCCATCATGACCGTTTCTACCTTCCAGCCAGTTAATCCTGCAGTGAAATGAACGTACCTTTGGATTACATCACTGTCAATTCACCACCCGTCACCAAAATGGAAAACTAATAATATTCACAGCATGGAGTGCAGACACTTCATAACAGTGTCTTTCAGAACAGGTAATGTCTGGCCTGTAACTGGCCACGGAGCAGCTGAACTGTGCCAAGTCCTTGACAGTCTAAATCCAGCCGCCACAAACTGGCTGGAACAGTCTCAGAGCAATATGGGAGAGAGGTGGGGAGGTAGCATTTAAAAACAAAACAAAAACGGCAAGAGCTGACTATCTCAACACCTACCACAAACCAGAGTGAGTGAGTGAGTGAGTGAGTGAGTGTCTGCGCGTGCGTGCATGCGTTAGCTAAAGAAAAAAAAAAAAGAGAAAAAAAAAGGCTCGGACTTTAGCACCATGTCACAGGCAGCAGTCACAAGGTGCGGATTAACGGGTGGGCAAAGCTTCAAACAGCCCCAGCATTTCAATCCCATGCTCCCCTTTTATAAAAACTTATTTTGAATGAAACAAGACTCTGTACTCTCAGCTTCTTTATATAATACATTCAAATATTAAATAAATTGAGTGACAGCTTTTTCCATCTTTAGCCTGTCTCAAGTCAACCAGCCTGATATGTACTATCAACCACACCGCCACTACACAAGAAGTGTGTCAACCCATGGAACAGCTGCAATGGCACTCAAAGCAGCCTTGACTTTGTTTGCGCCTGTGTGTTGGTGTGTGATGGCCAAGATCATCTGTGATGCCTTTAATTACCACCACTGAGCCCGACAGAAAAGAGTGTGGCATGGCTACAATCTGACAACTGAAGCCTGGACAAAAGTCGAGCAGGCTTCTAAGGGTTTTTTTTCCTTTTTCTCCCCCCCCCCATCAGCTCCTAATCCTCCAGAAATGAAAAGGACAGATAAGTGGAGAGACGGGGCAGCTAGCATGTGCTTTTCACCTGTGAAACCTGACTGAAAAGGAGGAGAGCAGACTAAGAGACTGGAAAAAAGGAAAAAAAAGAAATAAAAAAAACTCCATCAAAGAACAAAAGAACCAGACACGCACACAAATACACACCAAGGACACCACAATGACAGCTTATGCTAAAAGGATGAAAAGCAACTGGATTGTGGATAGCTGCTCAGATGGACCAAGTGACTTCATACAGTCTGTGTTCCAAATGCTGCCACAAGAAGGGTTACAGGTGTGCGTGTGTGTGTGGGGGGGGGCAGATGGGAAACCCCATTTTAGAATTAACACAAGTGTACGCGAACTAAAGCACCTCAGGGCCAGGTGCAGAACATGAGGTGTGGCTAAGCAGTAAGTATTACGCTAAATGCACTCTCAGTCGAGCTAAATTCAGGCGCTTCATGTTTTTGCTGCAATCCCTTCTCACCGTACTCACTACCTAGAGCTGTAATGATTACATAATTCACTTGTTGATTGACAGAAATCTATTACGTTTCTGCTATTCTGTTTGTACGTTTCTATTTGATTTAGATTCTATTTGTGCCGTACGGTCAATAGTACACACAGGCAGCTTTGTTTGTGCAGATAAGACCAGTGCATGTGCTTTTTAAATGAATTATTAAGTGATCATTCATAAGTTCTTCCTCTGTGAATATTTTATTAACAAAGCACTTTGTGATCAATAAACAACAACAACAACAACAACAACAACACAATGAGCAGCGCAAGGTGAATTCCAACGTCATCGTTATAGGGGATGTCAGCACAGGAAGCAATTCCAGGCCCGAGACCACAGAAAGTCTCTGACATAAGGTACATAAAGCAAAAAAAATAAATAAATAAATAAATAAATGAAAAAAGAAAGAAAAGGAAAAAAAAGTGAAAAAAGGCAAGGGTCCCATATTTAATCTTCTAAACTTTGAGGTGAAAACAAATGACAGCAAACGCGCAAACTTTCAACTCAAACCCAATAGCCATACCTGGCTATTTGTCACCTATTCATAAGTTGCCTTACATAACAGAAGATAAACAGGAAAGTCGGAAAGATGAAGAAAAGTTTTGGCCACCAGTTCTGACTAAGCCTTTCAGAGGAAGTAAGCAAACTGTGGTAACACTGGGCCTGCCCAGCTGCTGCCCAGTCTGCCATCACAACATTGTCGGGAATGCATGCAAATTACTGTTGAAATTTGCAAACTGGTTCTGCAGTTATGCACTGCTTAGATCAAGGAAGACAGAAGAAAAAAAATGCACAGAGATACACACCAAATGTGTTTGTACAAGCCAAGTATGTTTAACCACACAGGAAACGAGCAGCCGTCGACAGAAAAACCTTCAAACTGTAGACCGAAAGCGTGTTAACGATCTCTCTAGTCACTTCGACATGAATGGCTGGTATAACTTAATGGAAATGTTGTAAGAATGCTAGGACAAACTACTAATTAAAAAACAGGCTAAAAATGTTTAGCCTGTATTTTGCTAAATACAGGCTAAACATTTTCTGCAGCTGCTCTGCCACAAAACAGTGCAGCATACACAATTTCACAAAATAGATATATGTAATAAAAATAGAAAAAGAAAGTTCTAGAAGGTGAAGACAGCCTGAAATCATCAGAGCTCATGATGCTAAGCTTTTCCTGTCTGGTTAACCCCAATTTTATTTACAAATACAAACTTAACCAATACCATTTTGTTTGTATAAATTGGCAGCAAATGAAGCAAATAAAATTTCATTGCCATTTTTAAACCAGACCAAAACATCTACTAAATGTGAGAACCACATTCAAAATCATCAACGAACATTACTTTTTAAAAATTGTATTTAACTAAGATTGCAAAAATTACTAAATTATCTAAATGTGAGATTATTTTATGGAATACTAGAAACAGTATTATAAAGAACTTGGGCTTACAGCTGGCATTTTGCACATGCGTGTCCATGTATAAACATATATTCTAAATTGGGAGAAAGGTCACTGAGTAAAGGCAGAGGCCCACACAATGGCTCAGAGAAAGCTCCCTTGGTGCCCTGTTCAACATCACGTGTTCACTGTTGGAACAGGGCTGTTCCAGAAACAGGGGAAAAGGACTGAGGCTGGATGGGAAGAACTTCCCAAATTGATTGGTCCTCACCAGAACCCTCTTAAGAGTAACTAAGGCAAAGCAACGGTAGACAGCGAGTAAGACTGTGAGGACGAGAGAGCGAGGAGTTCAAGTATTAGCTGATAAGGACTGCAGTATCTCAGAACAGAAAAGGACACACAAACCTAAACAGGTGATAAAAATGGCAAAAGAATGGGAACCAGGGTGTGGGTATCCTGCAGCTGCTAACTCATTTTCTTTTTTTCTGCTTGATTCATCAAACTGTCTGGTGAAATACGAAGTCAAGTCAGACATAAAACAAACTAAATGAATATGGCATTATCCTGTAGTGCAAGATAAGTGGTAACTAAGCTCAGAATATCAACAATAAAACGCTGCAGGTGGCAGCTGTGAAGTTATCACAGCTTAAGTGCATGAAGAGTAAAGTGCTACAGTGGGAGTGCTAATTAAAAGGCTTTCGCCATGTTAAGGATTTTACTGCAACAAGACTCCATAACTGCAAAGCTAAAGCTGTGAGAAGCTCTTGTTGGCACTTGATAGCTATCAGGTGGGCCGTCTCCATGACTCTCCCACCAGGACTACTATACACACACGCACACACAAACACACGCACGCTGTTCACATAGTGTAGCTAGCCACAAGCTTAGGAGTGGGTGAGGCGGGCTGCTCTAAAATTAGAAAGACAAATACATCAACACACAGAAGTGAGACATGGAATACCAAATGACGAAACAGACTTTTTATACAAAATGTCTGAGTACATCCTCCCCCCATGGTGAAAAATATTAGTTTTACATGCATCCCAGTCTGGTGGTTTGAGGTTAGCTTAGGCTCTCCGTCTTTTACTGACGCTTTGTCTGGAGCCAGACTGGGCATGACCAGACTGTACTGCCTTGAAGCAGCTTGAGGCCTAATTTTTGCCATGAGATCCAAGTCGAAAAGTACAGGAGCACACCTGTCATGTGAGGAGGAAAGGGTGAGAGGGCAGGCTGGAGGAAACCATGTTCACTGACATGACAGCAACATGCAATGATAATGAAAAAAAAAGCTCTGATACACTCACCTACATGCTTGCTGCACCCACCTCATTCTTAGAATGCCTTCACAAATAATACCGACACTTTGTATTGACAGCAAAGTACTAAATTCTCCCTTTACCTCTCTGATATGACGGGCACTGATGTGAAACTCGAGAAGATTGAGAAGCACTGACAGCTGCAAACAAACGTAGAGAAACCACGAACCAGGAGGAGCACAACCGGAGCCAAGTATCATAGAGACCTGCCTTCATTCCTGTGGCCTTCATGAGAGCCAAATAAAAGATAACTAATATACTTGGAAATGTCAAAGAGGACAGAGACAAAGAAATAGTACCACGAAGAAAGCCAGCAAGATGTCATTTGAAGAGACATCCTGTAAGGACATAACAAGAGATTAGCAAGATTAGAACAAGAGGGGAAAAGAGCAAAAAGAGTACAGAAGAGAAACAAAAAGGCAATGGGTAAAAACTAGCTGAGATAAATCAGAGGATCAGCCAATGGTCCAGCTGGTTCCTAGTAGTGACATCAATACAACCGATAGGCTGGGTGGGTGTATGTCACCTCAAACTGGAGCAGCCCTAACAGTGTTCATACCAAAAACCCAAGATGAAGAAGAAAGCACTACACTCACTACAGCACTACTGTTACTGTAAGCCAGTGCTAAGAAGGAAAGGAAGAA
>NW_024582867.1:213341-217466 GCF_018398535.1 Haplochromis burtoni | reverse complement strand
CATTCTCTAATAATTCCAAGGACAACGCAATACCCATGTCAGTACAGGTTATGGTGACAGGTCACCAAAGTATTCAACAAACAGTACAAACATTAAAAAGAAATGGGCAGCACAACACGCCCTTGTCATCAGTCACGCTTGAAAAAGCAAAGACATACAGGCAAGCAAGCATGCAAGTAAACATGTGCACAAAACTACAAAAAAAACAAAAAACAACCCCCCCACAAAACCCTACTCTAGTTCAGCTTCTACCCCCCTTTTTGCCTCACCAGTCCCTTCCCCCCCCCCTTCATAGTGTAACAAACAAACCAAAATCCCCAGACATGCTTGAACAAGACTGTATTAAGGGAGGGTGGCCCGTATGCAAAAACTCCACTGGGAACTCCAATAGTGATTCCAAACTGTTGTTGTGCCTCCCATGAGCTTCACACTCCTGGGGATTTTAGAAAGAAGAGGCTCAGGCTGGAGGTGGGAAGAACTGGTGTGCGCCCATTCAAAACGTTTCTGAGAACAGGAAAAACATTTCTTCACCTGCCATGCGGGTTGAGGTTGGAGTATCAAAGCTGGATTATACAGCAATGCGTAAGCCATTTTTCCTAGTACTACCAGCACAAGTGCAGAGCAAAATATTGATAGGACAATACGTGTCATTAGTTGAAAAACACTTAAGGATATTCTGGTGTTAAAGTTAACCAACTTGGTGAAATCAATGGGAAAGTGAATTAGAAATCTAATCAATTGAATTGACCAACTGAGAAGTAATAACACAAACAATACAATGATGTAAATAAAACACTTTGAGTTATTATACGTCATGAGAATTGATAGAATAACAGGACAAAACATTTGTTGTTTTCAGGCTGATTGAGACATCGCCGGCCCTTGAATCCTTATAATCAGGATGTGAATCACAGCCGGTCATGTCTGTGTTTACCTGTGTCAAGGTGGCACTGCACAGACATTGTGACAAAGACCTGTGGTGTGTTTAGTTTGAAAAAAATAAAATAAAATAAAAAAGCAAAGATGGGTATTTTAAAAACCAGACTAAACCTCAGGGAAAGGCACCTTCTCTCCCTCTCTCCATCAAAAAGTAAAAGTGCTAACAGCAAGTGGAAAGGAAAACATTCCTGTTGTTAAAACCTGTGTGTGGATTGCCACGGTTTCATCAGGCTACAAATAGGTTGGGTTAAAGAATGGCCCTGTATGAATCTGTCAGCCAGCCGATACACATATATCCTCAGGACTGCCCAGCAGCTGGACTCCTCAATCCACAGCAGACCCTCTTTAAAGGGTTTATAGACTCACTGAAACATCTCATCTCACCTAAACTTGTTTACATGCTTTTAATTTTCAAACAGTATTGAAAATACATGAACTGCCAAAAGGTCTAGCACCTGTGTAGCAACTGTCCCAGAAAATAAATAAATAAATTAAAAAAAATAAAATAAAATGCAGCTCTCAGGTATAGATGATCATTATATAAAAACTAGTTCTGTGCCCATTCAGGATGCACCCATTCTAACTGGTTCGCCTTTGATATGGCTGCTTTCATCAATCATCATAAGGGGTGTAACAAGACTCCAAAACCATGGTTAGGTTCATACTTGAGTTTCTCCCCCCAACCCCTCTTTTTTAAAATCAGAGGCCACTTGATCGCCATAAATATTTGAAGCTCAGTTACTCTGATACATTTGCATTTCCTTATCTGAGCATGCTTCAAATATTACAGCTTTCGCCCCATTAGCACGTGCTAACTAGGCCTTTAAATTGTATAGCGGTTGATATGGCTCCACGTATAACTTGTATAACTCAAGTCTAGGATCGATTGCTTAATTATATTTTTAAATTACTCAATAAAACCCATTTAGACAAAAAAAAATAAATATCAGAGATCTGTCTTAATATTTTAGTACTGTAGCTAATCATCATGCAATTGCTAAGGCACTGTTATAATATTAATAGATTCTATTCATCAAAAGCTGCTCATACTGGACCTCAAATTAAAAAAAGATGACTGTGACATGCATTAATTTAATCACTCTATAGCAATGCTTCTTAACTGTAGAATCAGTAGTTTTATTCAAGCATACATATAAAATGGTTATGGCATGGATTCATTTCATCACTGGACTAATGCGTAGTTAATATAACGCTGACAAATACTCTGGGGAGATGAAAATGACTCAGGATTGGGATAGTTTCCTCATTCACACACAGTCCTTACAGTAAAATAAAAACAGAAAAAAAAAAATCATACACCATAATTGGGTGACATGATGCAACATTAGCATAATAGCAGTAGTGCAGCAGTACGTTTTTAAATGATTGTGACAAACATCTAGAAAATACATTTTAAAAGAGTGCATTTGCTTTGTTTGTAAATAATTATCATGCTAAGGTGGTAAACAGGATGGTGTTTTCCTGTTACAGTTGGAGTGGTTAAAAGCGCTTTGGTATGTCTCTTATTTAAGCCTTTAGGGAAAGGTGATATACTGGTTAGGCAAGGCATTTTCCAGTAAGTAATGTTTAAAGACAAATGCATTGTTAGGACTTAATAATTATAGAAAACAACAAGAACAACAACACTGATGTAGGTAAGTCATGGGACTTCACATCATAATCACCTGTCACTACACATTTTCCAAGAACTGCTCATCTAACCTCATTCAAACTGTGGCAGCACTTTTCTATTTATCCCAACAATAACCACTGAAAGTAGACCAGTCAGACACTGATGCTGTCCAACCATTTTCAGGCTTTAATCCATGCCCCCACCCCTGCGACCCTGAACTGGTTAACTGAAAGATGACTGGTTGCAGGTTAACAGCTAGATCATTTCCATAAGCACAACTCACGATTCTGCTGGTCTGTCTGAACCATAAACAATCCGTGATCCTGGAATATTTTCCATTCGTAGAGCAGTCTTCTTCAGAAACACCTGGTTAGACGTACATACTGTAGAACAGAAGCTGCATTGTTTACTCACGGTACCAAGACAGCTAATTCCTCTTTGTAATTACATCACAAAAATCACTACTGATAAGCTATAACAGATTAAACTGGCAAGCGACAAATTTGCTTAACTGGTCAAATGGACTGGTTTCCAAAGCAACTCTGATCTAATCCTCACAAATACTGACTAAAACATTTTTAATGGCTGGGAGTAACTTAGGCACATTTATTAAGTGTCTCTTGACAAACCATGGACCTTGGTAAACCTTGGTACTCTAGTATAGAATAGCGCTAATACTGCTGACCTTTAAAAAGCGGACAAGCATTTTTACTTCTTAAAACTTGCAAATCACACAAAGAATACACTCGTGATTTTTCAGAACAGTGACAGCAAAAGTTAGAAGAAGAAAAAAAAGAGGATGTCAAATGCAGCTGCCATGTCTACTTATTTTGCATCTTGATTAGATCTACTTACTGGCAGCCAAGTATGTTATGTTGTGAGCGGGTGTAACTTTTGACAGAGCTTATTATAACTGCTGTGCAATAGCCCTTAGAGCTTGTGGTGTACAAGTCTATATGAATTGTTTTTACAAGAGCATTTCCTCATTTATATTTCTGAAAGTATAAGAGTTTTAAGATATTTGAATAAAAATATAAGTGTAATTGTCAGTGTTGCTTTTAAATGCCAAGCTTATTTTGCTGACATTGTCATAAATGGGCAGTCTCTTTCCAATCCCTATTCAGAACAGCAGGTTAGCTCTCTGTAGCCCTAAAGCACAAGAGGTAATCTTCCTGCAGGGAACTTGCTGTACTGCCTTTTTTTTGTCTGTGTAAACTGGGTTTGAGAGAGGGAGGTATGGGAACATGTAACCCCCACCCTCTATGTCCATGAACAGACGAACACCCACAACACATGCACATGGCAAAGCCCACTTATCACACTGCTTTGCTGCCTCTGAGTGAGCACAGATAAACAGTGTAACGATCAAAGGCTTCTGATAGAGCTTAGAGGGGGAGGGCAAAGACTGATCCATCTCTGGAATACACTGAAAGAGACCAGGGCTCAGCACCTTAGAAATGGGAATGAAAAGGTTGAAAACATTTAAACAAAGGTCTGTTCTACCCTCACATAATTGGCCTACGTCCACTTTTAATCAGTTTTCACAAACTAGG